>NC_034410.1:142179954-142208686 GCF_002078875.1 Numida meleagris
GAGGGAGGGAGGGAGGGAGGGAGGAAAAGAATTCCCTGTTCTGTGAAGGAGGGAAAGTGTGCAAGCAGCCGTGTGGAAGTCTGGCCTTTAGTTGGTGTTTTCTCACCCCACATTCATGCCTGGGTAACTACAAATGACTTATAATTAAGACAAGGAAGATAGAAGTCAAGCTTTTGTCAATAGGATTACATACCTTTTCTAAAAAATAGAGACATAAAAAAGTTTGAAAAGCACAAGTAGTCAAAGTAAAATAACATTTTTAATAACAGTCTGCAGGGTATAAATCTTACTCAAAGAAGGAGTACTGCAGGTAATTATTACATAGCCAATCATGAAAGACTCCTCACATCTCTATCTCCCTTCCCTAATAACTTTGTTTCAGTAGACTTCTTCTGA
Organism: Numida meleagris; assembly: GCF_002078875.1. Taxonomy (NCBI): domain Eukaryota; kingdom Metazoa; phylum Chordata; class Aves; order Galliformes; family Numididae; genus Numida; species Numida meleagris. Next base: position 142,180,351 of record NC_034410.1, read on the forward strand.
TAGGTGGAGGGGTGGAAGGGACATTCACTTTTTGACACATAGAGTTTATCAGTCTTCAGCTGAGAAGCCACCAAAGTATTTAACAGCGAGAATCGGAATAGTGGTGAGTAGTGCATTCTAACAATATCACTAGGTAAAGTTGTTACGGTTTTGTGATTTTTTGTTGTCGGTATTCCACATCATTACATCGTGTAAGGTACAGGCAGTTAAAGAGTTAATTCCCTGGTTACTGCAAACTACCTTTTTTGGTGTGGCCCTCTGAGGGGGAGGGGAGGAGGTGCACCCCTCAGGGGTCTTTGCGTTGGAGGGGAGGGGGTGAAGCCGCGTGGGAGACGCGGGGTTTGTTCCTTCCTGCCCGCCGGAGAAAGCACGTGGTCCTCCTGCAGTTTACTGTGTAAGATTTTCAGCCTGTAAACCCTCTATTATAATTCTACTAGCCTCATTTTGATATATATAGTAAAATTAGTTGTTCCTCCTCAGATTGGTGCCACTGTTTTTGTATTAGATCCGCCTGCTTTCCCCTCTTCCCTTTGTTTTCCCAGGTTGCGGCTCCGCGGCTTCTCTGCCGCTTTAGCCGCCGGACCCCACGGGGGCCGGCCCCTACTCACCGGCAATTTTTTTTCCCTTCCTCTTTTCTCGTTTTTTTTTTTTTGTCTTTCGGGCCTGTCCCCCTTGTCACGGACGCAGACCCTTAGATAATACCGTGACAAAAGTCTAGAAGAATAACATCTCTGTGTGTGGAAGCCAACCATGAAGATTGTGGGTGCTGGAATTTTAATTTAATTCCACTCTCAGCAGGTTTTCCTGCTCCCCAGCTTGCATAAATGCCAAGAACCCTCTGGCCATCAGTATGTCCAATGTCTTCCTTGATACCACAGAAGTGTGGCAGGATTCATAGCTTTGATCACAAAAGCATTAGACCAAACAAGACATGATCATTAGGATACTAGCGCTGTTTTGTTGTAAGGACCTGCGATTGTTTCTGTGACTTCTAGAACAAATGTGAGACCTCTTTTAAGCCATCAGACCCATCCTGTTGGCTCTTGACTACAAAGGTTGTCAGATCCTGATTATTTCAGAGGGAAAGACTGGGAAAACATGATCCCAAAACACATAGCTTCTGTATCCAGCACATAGGGACTTACTGTTAAATAATAATGACTACCATGGATCTTGTCAGAATTTCTCTCATTTTCTTCTACTTTCTGCAGCAAATTGAAAATGAAAACAAAATCCATATTTTTTTTTCTTTCTTCTTTTTCTAAGATGGTATTTGGATTCAGTGTGACAGTTCATCTAATAATAAGAAGTGGTCAACTAGAGGTAGGGGGGTTGAAAGAGTTGACTGAACTCAGAGTCCTCCTTTAAAGTTAGTTTTGCTGACTACACCCTATGTTTGAATGGTGGTGGAAAAGATCCCAGCCAAACAGAAAGATCTTCTGAGTAATAATGGTAATAATTGTAATAATTCTTCTGGACCACTGGTGGTAAATGTAGTGGCTCACTTCAGTAATTTAAACAAAGAATTTCAGTGTTGTTACAGGTACCTTAGAGTGTATCAGCTGTCTTCTCACAAGATGCACAGCTTCTTTAGGCTGTGTGTCATATATTTGTCAGCCATATGCAGATGTCATAGATATCCAGAGTATCTCAGATGGTCTCTGACGGTAATAACGTTTTTAGAAAACTGAACTTATTTTTATACTGTCAACATTTTAATGCATAAGTTTTAAAAACATTCTCCACAAGTACTCCAATCACCATATGGGGTGTTTTTATTTTGAAAGATATTCTGAGATTTGGAGGAGCATAAGTTTTAAAATATCTTGGCTTTGTGTATATCTGATATGCTCTTTTCAAGATGAAATTTGTTCCAACTAGAAAGTGAGCTAGTCTTTTCAAATGGGTTGGAAAAAGAAGAAACCCTATTTCTGCCCTGATGTTCTTGTCCCAGAGTTCCTTCTCCCACACCAATGCTCTTGCTGCCTCTTGTCTATCACTCTACATCCCAGAGGTGATTGCATTAAATGGATGAGTGAAGTGATTCCTTCTCCAACAGAGTTGACAATTGCTGTGGGAATCCTCAGAAGAAAAAAATATATAGTATTATGGAACTATATTTTGGTTTGAGATTTTTCAAGAAAAAAGAAAATCAACTCTGTTTTCAGGGAACATTTACTTTCAGCTCCTTCCTGTGACACAAAACATCATGCTTTGTCTGTCCTGCTATAATACAATGAGTGACATTGCTAATACAAAGTGACTAGACTAAAGCAAACCAATGGACCTCAGCCAGAGCAGTTGTGTTGATGGCTCCGAAGTTGCTCCTGGGACTGTCAGGCAGTTAAACTGTAAATGGGTTATTTGCTATGCTGTGCTCCTTGACAGCCAATGTTCTTTGCATTGCTACACAAAGAAGACAGGACAAAAACCCACTTGCATTTTTACTGAGATTTCTTTTCTACACAAAGGCATACAATTTAGGCTTTGTTTTTTTGTTTTGGTTCAAATTATTTTCCAAACAACATGATTCAGAAAACATAATGAATGGTGGGAATAATGTACACCTCCAGAATGCTGTGCATGAGAACACATTATTTTGCATCTACAGCATTAGCACTGGCCTTTGTATTGCACCACATCATTCATGGTACAAGTTAATTACATAGTTTCAGTGTGCTTCTTTCTTTCTTACCACACAAGACAATGCAATTCTGAACTCATTTAAGCAAAGTAGGTGCTTTTTTCCCGATTACATATTGTGCCAAACAGTAAATAATAGTAATTAATAAAAAGCACAGCAGAGATCAGCAAAGTCACTTCTTGTTTTTATTAATAAAGAATAACAAGACTGTTGAACACAGTGCAAAATGTTCCTTTGAAGTTCCCAAAATACCATTGTTGATCTTAACTGATCACTTCTTGAGACAAGCAGACAGTAACAATGAAGACTTTAATTTGCTTTCTTTAACATACCCCAGAATTAGCTTTTATATTATGTAATGGGTAAACTGAAAACGTTTGTTGTACTTAGAAAAAGAGAAACAGCTATGTATACATATATATCTACCTTTATCTACATCTCAGATATGACATGTATCCTAGCACCTGGGCATTCCCAAACTGGCTTCTTGCTGCTTTTTGGAACAAATTATTTGTCAGTAAAGTTTTTAATATTCAAAGAAGCGTAACAGCTATAAAATTTCACAGAATCGCAGGGTTTGTAAGGGACCTCTGAATACCATCTAGTCCAACACCCCTACTAAAACATAAGAAAGTATCCAGGTAGGTTTTGAATGTATCTGGAGAAACTCCATGGCTTCTCCGGGCAACCTGTTTCAGTCCTCTGTCACCCTCGAAGTAAAGAAGCTTTTCCTCATGTGTGTAAGGAACACCCTGTGTTCCAGTTTCTTCCCATTTCCCCTTGTTTGGTCACTGGGCACTGCTGAAAAGAGCCTGGCCCCATCCACTTGACTTCTGCCCATTAGGTATTTCTAAGCACCGATAAGATCCCTTCTCAATATCCACTTCTCCAGTCTGAACAGTTCCAGGCCTGTCAGCCTTTCCTCACAAGGGAGATGCTCCAGGCTCCTTGTCATCTTTGTGACCCTCTGTTTGACTTTCCCTAGAAGTTCCCTATCTTTCTTGAACTGGGGAGCCTAGAACTGGACATGGTACTCCAGATGTTGCCTCACCAGGGCAGAGTAAAGTAAAAGAGAACTTCCCTTGACCTGCTGGCCATGATCTTTTTAATGCACCCCAGGATACCACTGGCCTTCTTGGCCACAAGGGCACACTGCTGGCTCAGCGCCAACCTGTTGTTCACCAGAACAACCAGGTCCTTCTCCAGCAGATCAGCTCCTAACCTGTAAGGATGAGTTTGATTGTTCCTCCCCACTGTAGGACTCTATACTTGCCCTAGTTGAACCTCATCAGGTTCCCCTCTGCCCAACTCTCCAGCCTGTCCAGGTCTCACTGAATGGTAGCACAGCCACCTGGTGTGTCAGCCGCTCCTCCCAGCTTTGTGTCATCAGCAAACTTTCTGAGGGTTCATTCTATCCCCTCATCCAGGTCGTTGATGAAGATGTTGAGAAAGACCAAACCCAGTACAGACCCCTGGGGAACACTGCTAGTTACAGGCCTCCAACTAGACTCTGCACCACTGATCAGAGCCTTCTGAGTTCTGCCAGTCAGCCAGTTCTCAGTCCACCTCACTGTCCACTCATCTAGCTTACACTTCATAAGCTTACCTAGAAGGATGTTATAGGAGACAGCGTCTATATTTCCTTGCTCCTAGACTGGAAATTGTATTGGTCAGCAACATCTGCTTACTTTCAGTAGAGTGCCATCAAGGAGGATGGACCTATTCTGTTTGTCTTTGTAAAGAGTACTGTGGGTAGTAGCATAGGCAGCTGAAATGACTAGTAGCCATGAAGTGCCAGCTCAGGTTGGAAAGTCTACAGTTTCAAAATGACGCTAGATGCTCCTGAGGCTGATGACCTGAGAGGATCAAGAAGAAGGGAAAAGAGGGAGTTTTTAGAAAGTTATTGCATGGGCACAGTAGAGAAAGACCAATATTATTCTAACTTACTGTGTAATTACTCCTCACTAGGTGTACATAGGGAGCACTGCTGTAATTAAGTTCTCTGTCACCAACACCAGGCAACTCATTTCATTAAGTTGTAGCTATGCTAAGCCATCTTAACTTTTGTGAAATACAAAAACAGTATCATCCACTTTTATGGTGAAAAGCGTATTCCTTCTTCAGAAGTTTTTTCTCCTGCCTTTGATATTCAGAAAAGTTCAAATACAGCTTTTGCCAGTTTGCAACAGACAGCTGATCCCAGAGGGTTTATCTCTAACACGCAGATGTCTGCCACCTGTCTTAACAATCCAGCTAACAGATAACAGCAATAGTATCTCAAGCTCCATGGATAAACAGACTCTTGAATGGGACAAACTTGCATCTGCCCACGAACTTGTAACTGTCTAATGCAGAGCTGTTAGTGCTTCAGGGATGGTTTAGAGCTGTTACTATTATTAGCAGGTGATACAATAATTCTATAACATCTGAAATATGTGATAATAATTTATGTCCATGCAGACCTCGCTCCAACACTTCATGCTGGTAGCAATTACTTATTTAGTTGTTAGTGCTAATGTACTATACTTTGGGTTTTATTTATAAATAAGTGTTTTGTAGTCTAGGAGAGTAATTGTTTCATCATTCATTTTCAGTCGCAAAAGCCAAAGGTATCTTTTATACAAACAATTTGACTCCAGTCTGCTAGCATTTAAATGGTCAAGCTAGGTTTTAAAATTAGAAACATTTAGATGAATGACCAGAAATTTTCACTTTGTCTAATGCTTTTTATTTTCTTTTTCATTCAGTCTGACTTTCACTGAGAAAATTAAATAGGTTAATGAGCAGCTAGAAGCTGTGTTTAGATTTCTAATAGAAATTCTGGTTGGGGAAAAAAAAATGCTAGATCTGTAAAAGCCTGCATGATCTATCTGTTTTGCATGTTTAGAGAATGCTATTACTGGATAGAAAAAATAAATTACTGCATGAGGCTGATTTAGAAAAGTAAATATATTACATAGATGTTCAGTGTGTTATTAATCATCTATCAGGTCTACTCCCTGTGAGGACCTAAGAGCATTAAGCTTACATTCCCATTACTTTTATTATTGTAGAGGTATAGGTACAGAACAAGCTTCCTGAGCAGGGAAACCTGTGTTGGAAACATACAGATTCGGTGTTAAAAAGGACTCATTCACATCTTCAATATGTTTATCACTATTAGATTTGGCAAATAAAACTTTACATCTTTTTATAACCATTTCATTAATTCTTTGCATTGACTCTCTCCAAACATCAAATTATCCCAACATTAATTTTATGGGTTCTTTGTTGATAGTATTTCCTATATGTAAGGATAGTCAATAATTCTAAGACTGTAAGCTGCTACTAAATTTTCTACATTTTAATTATCCAAATTGAATTTTTCCATTCTATGTTTATTTCTTCCTGGGCTATTTTTTTCTGTGTTTTATTGGTGCTGGTGGTGGTTGGTTGGTTTTTGTGTCTTTGGCTTTTTTAATGGTTTTGTGTTCTTTCCTTTTACTTCCATATCCTCCCTATTGAGCCTAAACAAGAAGCAAGTAGTCAGCAGTATTATTACATCTAACAGAGTGCTTACTACTGATTTATTAAATATTGATAAGCATCCTCTCAGATGCAAGCACATCTTGAATTAAGTGCTCACATTGATCTTGGTATGGTAGCTTAAATCTGAATTATACAAATGGATTACAGGTCGTGAACTGAGCCTGGGAAGGGAGGCCGTGCTGTGCAGTAAGATGGTTCTAGAAACCAATGACAAGTATTATTGTGTTCATTTCAGAGAAGAAACAAGAATCAGAAATGAACTGAATTCCCTTCTAACCAAAATCTCTGTGAAAAATGCTGAGAAAAAAATGCATTATATAAGTCTTATTTTGCATAGATTACCTCTTGTGTAGAAGAGCATATCTATTAAATGTAAAATTTATTTACAAAAAAAAATGCCATTTCTCCCTGAAAAAAAGTATCACAAAACAGAGTGCCTATCTGGGGAATAAGCAGCAGATCAGGAGGTCCTGGTCGTGGATGTTTAAGATAGCTTCTTTAGGTCTGTGTGAGTGATTTTAACAGCAGGTCCTTTTTCTAAGGAGGTATACCAGAAATATTTGTTGCCCTAGGAAACCAAGTCAAAAGATAGAGTTGCAGTAGTACTAATATTACTATCCCCACTACTGCTATTTCCATTAATGAGTAGAAAGTAATTAACAGCTTTCAGCTGAAAAAAAAAGCAATATAAAACAACAAAGTTCAAGTGCTAGCATTCAAATTTGGCATCTCTGTAGTAAGGAAGGCTCCCTCAATGAAATCATTTTCTTTACTTTATTTGATGTGTGACACTCTCCTGCCAGTGAAAGTGTTTTGGACTCCTAAATGGATGCTCTTTGTTTTAATCAACACATTATATTGCTTACTGCCTATTTTGTGCTGAAGTGGCTTGAGGAAGAATTGTGACTTCAGTGAGCTCTGAAAGAAGTTTATTCATATTGGAAGAACTACTACTTATATGTTTCTCCTGCATCTCTTTCTAACACATTGTGCATTTACATGATAGAGGCAAACTGCTCTAATATGGTGCTGCTTTGATTTCCCCGCTCAGACACACAAAACCTTACCCAATTTTGCATTTAGCACCTCATGCATTCATATTATTGTAATTCAGTTCTGTCTTTTTTTTCCCTCTCTTTCTTTCTCCTTTTATGAACTCGGTTAACTGATTGCAGCAGTAACACTTTCACAGTGGATTTCAATTCACAACAGGGGGAAAAAAAAAGAAAATAGATATTGAGTTTTAGGAAGAAGCATTAATACCTGCTGAATAATTTCTGAAAGTAGAGCATTGATTCTTGCAGTACAGGTGACAGAAAAGCAAGAACAAAATTGTTAATGTTCATCTTTCAGTAAACAGGGAGGAGTGATGTATAAAGAAATGAAAAGGAACTAAGAATTTGTGCCTGTAAACTGATGCTGCTGAAGACTTGTCTGTATATTGATTTGAATCATTTTGAACTTACGCTCTTCAGCAAGTGCGCTATGAGCCCAAGACCAACCGCAACCTCTTGTTTAATGACAGTTTCACCCTCCAACCCATTTGAAGACTAACAACGTGTTTTTCAAAGAAGCACTCAGAACACAACGGACACTGGTTGTAAGTGGTTCATTTACTTTGCTCCCAAATGATTTTGTAGGATGAATACAGCACATAGTGTGTGTCATTATAAGGGGAGTGCTTGGAAGGAGGACAGAAAGCTGCAGGAGTCTTTGTTCTGCTGCCGCAGAGCTCACTGGAATGAAGGATATTGTTTCCCATGGAACAGCTGGAGAGAACAATTTTGCAGATTTGACTGATAAAGGAAGATAATTTTCACATTCTTCTATTTAGTCTGTCCCATGCAGCAGTTCTGTTTTCTTACTTTAAAGCACTTTGTTATTCTAAAGATTTTTATGTGTACTCATACAAATGTCGGGGATATTTCTGTCTTTGTGCAGGAGATAATAAGTCCTTCTAACTCATGCTTCTGGCTGGAGAAGAGGAAGAAATGCTAACACTACTTTCAGGATTGCAGTCCTGCTACTCAGCTACTTTACTCATCAACTGCTACTCACTCGCCTCTGGAGCATGCATCCAAGAGCTGCATTAGACTCCTGCTGTAATGCTGTACTTGGAGCTCACTATGCTATCCACACTGCTGTTGCCTCTGCTCATTTTCAGTCTCCCTACTTTTCCATTTCTTTAAGAACTGCATCCATTTCTTGTTTGTCAACATAGACCTTTCAATCTGGTTGTATTTCAGCACATCTTGTTTGAAGAATTTCTGCTAGCATGGTAGTCAAATTCATCAGAAATACTTCAACCTCATTCTCCTTACCATGTTGCCAATCTTCAAAACATCTACAGGAGTTGCAGAGGGATTTGTATTCTTAGTCACTAACAGAAATGTTACAAATCTTTTCAGTGTAGACACCTTTAATGTAGCCTGACTATCCAACTGAAATCCACCTCAGGTATCTAAAGGTCGAGTCCTCATGTGTTTGCTCTCCAAGAACCATCAGAAAGAGTGTCTTTTCTCAGAAAGCACCTTGGTCAGTTCCATCAGTTCCATAAGACTGAGCATGCTGCTCTAGATGTGCCTAGACTCAATTAGTTGTAAGAATGTAAGTTACATTCTTCTCTTTCTTCCTATGACAGTACTAACTGTAATGGAGTCTTTGTTAACAAGAACAGTCATACATCTTGGCTGCAAGAGACAATGTGCTCTGAAAGTTTTAAAAAGCTAACAGTGTATTTGGTATATAGATATGAAGTTTTATTAACAGGTAAACATCACATCTCTCCCTGTTTCCCAAGTGTTCACACACCAGAGAGTTGAAGAATATAATTATTTGTTGAAAATTAATTAGGTCATTATGAACGAGAGAATTTGCAAGCAAATATAGAAGCTGGAGACTGACTGTCTGGGTTATGGGTCTGCTAAAAATGGATGTGGGTCCTACTGGACAGCTGTTGAACTTTAGTCAGCAGTGCACCTTGGCAGAGGTAAAGACTGGCAACTTCCTGGACTACAACAACAGGAGCATTACCAGGATGTCTAAGGGAATCATTATTCCCCTTTATTTGGCTCTCATTAGAGTTCATTTGGTATACTCTACCCAATTTAGGCACCAGTCCAAGTAAGAAATTAGATATAACAAAGAAAGTGGAGCAGGTTCTGAGGAGATCATTCAGTTGCTTAGGGACCAGAGCACTATGAGGAGCCAGACTCATTAAGCTTGCTGGAGGGATGGCTTTGGGGGGATCCAATCAAGCACTGTAACTTGCTGTCTGGAGAGGATGGGGTCTCCACCCTTGAAGGTTTTCATGACCAAAATGGAGACAGCCCTGAGCAACATGATCAGAGTTCAGAATTGGTCCTGCTGCAAGTAGGTGGTTTGATTGGAGGCCTCCTGAGATCCCTTCCACTCTGAATGATACCCTAACTCTAAATCCAAAGAAAAGAGAAACTCAAGGAACTCAAAATCTCTGCAAGTCACTGAAGAGCCACTTCTTTTCCCCTTCTATCACTGCAGGAGTACTGTGTTTCTGGTCATATTCACCTCTTCCTCAGATAACTCTGGTTGTTACACATTAGTATGAGGATAAAGTAGCTTGACAAAAAAGCCAAAGGAAAAAAAAAAAGACCAGACCATGGAAGGAACTAAGGACAGAAACCTCAGCAGTAGCTGATCACATATTTCTGTCACATATCTCCAGAACTCAATTTTCAGATGCCATATTTCTTGTTGCAGATGGAGTCTGCTTTTTTATTATTTGGCTCTGTACAGACTAGCCATGTGCCCACATTTGTCCAGTACTATCAGCCTCTAGGATTCCTGCTGTAGATTCCTGTCTTTTCTTTTCTCTTACTGACAAAGTTGTCCTCTTCTTCCTGGGGAAAAAAATAAAAATAGATGAAAAATCCTTGCATTCCTTTTTTCTTGGAAGCCTTTCCTCTCTCACTGGCATTCAGTGCCACCCTGAATAACTTCTTCTGAGCAGCTCACAAAAGCAAAGAAAAGAGGCACTGGAGTATTTGTGTCATTTTTCATATTGGATTATCAAATGAAAAAAAATGTTTGCTGTTGTTTGGTTGGTTGGTTGGCTGGTTGGTTTGGTTTGCTTTTTTTCCCTTGGTGTATATTCTCCAGTTCTGCTTTGTGGCTCTCAATCACAAATCCACCTGACCTAGACAATAACTGCTTTATATCTAGGGAAGGAAAAATGGAGAAAGTAATACTATTTTCTCACAGCTGTTGTGTATAACTGTGCTTCATACTATGCTCGCACCAAAAAAAAAAAAAAAAAGTGGAAGCCTCTTGCAATCTGTCAGTGACAAAGATAAGAATACCCCCAGGCCACTGAGAAGACCATTCATCTTGACCATGAATGTGACTGAATAATGACTGCAGGAGGACAACTGAGAGAAAGAGCATGTGGAGACCACAGTCTGCCTGAAAACACGATGGTTCGCTTGGAGTTCCTGTTGAATAACATTTCCGTTTATACAGTAAGGCTAAAAGTGGTATCTGTGTGTAGCAGCATTGTCTGTCATTGCAATACCTACCTGGATTTCCCAGGTAAGGACATTCTTTTTGCAAAATCCTGTATTCACTTCATGTTCTTAAAATCCAGAATAGCTCCAAAACTGCTAATGACTAATCTGCAAAGTTACATGCACTTATGTACATGTCTGTACATACGTAAACATGTTTATTACAGATAGAGAGGGAGAAATGCTTTTTCTGCCAAGTTATCTACATTTTAGTGGAACTACTTAGCTCTAAGAACCCATGGAAGTTGAAGCTTGAGGTATAGAAGATGATTGCTTCCTTTAATTAAATTCACTTCTGTTAATTAACTCATTTAAATCTTGGAGTACGTCTATGAAGCCAGGCTGGACTGGGACAGAATATGAGCTGGGAAGAACCTGAAGAACATTATTTTCCATTTACTCAAGGTCCTTGAGGATGGCTTCATAGATATGCAGATTTCAGTTGAAATTAAGGAGGAATCTGATCAAGGAAAAGAAATTTGCACTTAGGTTACTATCTGCCAGTGTTTACAAGAGAAATGGAAAAAGTATTTAAAATATTGCTTTAGTAAAACGTGTATAGTACCACTTATAAATCTCAACTGCATTCCAGTTGCTATTTCAGGAGTGAATAGCTCTCGTGTAGTTGTTATGCCAAATCTGCTACTCCCATGCAGGTGTCTGAGATACTTACCATGATTTTAAATTACTATTAGACATCATCTACTATTACATACCTGAATTTTATACAATCTTTCCTACAGGAACAGAGCTTTGAGTTTTGATTCAATTACTCAATCATAGGTGTTAGTGATATTTGAGATACTCTCAAGTTGCTATTTCTATTTTCTGTAGTTTTCTTTGACATATCAGCAGTAGATCTGTCATCTGGAGCAACTGGAAGGAAACTTGTGTACTGAGGACATTTTGTGTGGCACAAGTGTAGCATGCTTTGTGTTTGCCTCTGGTAGCACTGTACCAGTGTCATCTCATCATGTGAAAGGGCAACAGAATTACAGCAAGGCAAGCATGAAAAGGAATTTGAATTTTGAATTGAAATATACTGAACGATAGGTGACTTTTGAGGATGTGCTCAGAAAAACTGACTTTAGGGGAATATCAGAAAGCTTTTGGAAAAAATCAGATGTTATAGCTGACAATTGTCTTTCTGCACTGTGAATTAGATAGATTGCCATCTTAATTGTGTGCAGCAAAATAGTGCTCAGGTTTCAGTCAGTAGATCACCGAAAGACTTCCTCATTTAGATGGAGTTTCTCACTGTTGTCAGGCTGATGCTTCACTTTCTTCTATGAATATATGACTTACTTTGCAGTGAAGTCAGATCGCATCACCTCGGATAGATTTTTACAAGCAATGTTAAGAATGAGGTTAGAAACAGGGGTCTCCAAGATCAGATAGGCAATATTAAGAGTTAACACCAAAAAAATTACACAAATTTCATGTTGGAATTCTGTCTCCATATTTTTTCAGTGTTTGAAAAATCTCGGGGAGAGTGTAGGACTTGCTCTCTGATTCTGCCTACAGATTCTGTGCCATTTTAACTAATTTAAACTACTTCCCAGCTGGATTTAAATAAAATGGATGAACGGATGACTAGAGTATAATAATTATTAGCAACATTCCATTCAAAGTCAAAGAGTTATGACTAATATAATTTCAGCCATTACCCATGAAATACAGGGAGAAGAATCACAGAATTCAAGAAATACAGAGAATTCCACAGTACAAAATGCAACACAGAAAGACAGTTCAGATACAGAAGCATTTAACGTAGGTGAAAAAGTAGGTGGACATGGATTGAGAAGAAGAATCAAATGAAAATGCATAGCAATTTCTGAGAAAGGAGGAAACAGTTCAGAGGTGGAGTCAAGGACTGATAAGTAATCCTAGAGTCAGATGAACTAAAGGATTTCTGCGGTCTGGCTTCTTCGAAAGAAGGGAGAACTGGAGAATCAACAGTCAATTCTGGGTTGTTTTGTTATTTTCTGCTTTTTTTTTTTTTTTTGGAGGGGGTGGTGTTTGTTTTGTTTTGTTTTTTGTTTCTAAGGGGCATATTGAATATGTACAGTTATGCAAATAATAACTCAACAGTTCAATATTCCAGACTGTGGCTTGGCCAGAGATACCACTGAAGCACATTTGAAATTCAAGCCACCCTCCTGAGAGGCTAGAAACAGATCTTATATTTCACACTGAATATGTTAAAATTAGCATGAGATCACTTGCATATTTCTTTCCTTTATCTATCTCCCATCATTTCAGATCACTTTCTTTCTTCTTCATTTTTCAGTAACTTGTGTTCACCAGTTGGAATACACAAATATTCCCTTCTTGTTGATCCAAACACCTCCTTTCTCTAGTTAACAGCCTCACATTCTTGTGCTCATAATCGTCTTTGTTTCTTTGTTTGCTGTTGGTTCAGTCACAGAAATCTCTGTGTAGGGAGGACTGAATAGAGCACGCAGCTGTTTGCCAGGCAGATAAACTGATACATCATAATTTTGTGCTGCTGGCAACCTCCTTTGAATTAATAGTCCTGTGGATACAATGGTTTTAAAAACAAGTACTGTGAGTGTTCAAAGTCCATTTCACTGTTGCCTTTTTTTTTTTTTTTTCTGCAGACATACTGGTGGACTCGGGAGCAAGCAAATACTGTAGCAATCATATCATTTTCGATTTCCACAGGGCTTTTTTACTGTAAGGCTTAGTAGTGGTTCTTATTTATCGTGTGCTGAAATATACTAGAAGCTTTACAAGCAGATAAACAAAATCTAGCCTTTGCTGTTAACCTGGAATCAGTCCCATACATAATCATTCTAACTGAGCACATAATGATAGCCTATAATTGCACTGTCTGGATGATAGGGTATAGGTGACAGCAGCCTGAATTCTGATTTGGTTACTCTGGACTGTGGAGGTATAATTAAGAGCAGAATTCTGCTCTTGGGCCTGAGAGCTTAGAAATATGCCAAGCCATTGGCTTTTCCAATAAGTCCTACGGATTTATTTATCTTAAGAGAAAATGCTTTTTACAAATTGATTTTGTTGCAGCTGCATGCCAAATACTTTATACACAAGAAAACAGCTAGGAGACAATGAAAACAGAGGCTATCAACTCATATCTACAAGTATCAAAATGCTTTCCAAAAGTAACACATTTGCACCAAGGGCTTGCATGAAAGAGGCTTCTGTGCAAAAAATCCTCTACATTGCACATCATTACTAAGCAAAGGAATATATATATTGCTTGATCTTTGTGACCACAAGTGTGTTTACAGAATCATAGAATTGTTTGAGTTGGAAGGGATCCTCTAAGGCCATCTAGTCCAACTACCCTGCAATGAACGGGACACCTACAGCTACATCAGCGTGCTCAGAGCCCCATCCAGACTGACTCTGAATATCTCCAGGTTGTCCACCTGGGCAACCTATTCCAGTGCTTCACTACTCTTACTGAAAAAAAAACCTTTTCCTTATATCGAATCTAAATCTTACCTTTTCTAGTGTGAAACCACTTTCCTTTGCCCTACCACAACAAAGACTGCTAAAGAGTCTGTCCCCTTCTTTCTTATACACCCATCAGTACTTCCATTTAGTCATGCAAGGACTATTACTAAGGGCTGGGGCTCATCCTCAGTCTCCCTGCTGCTTTCATTGCCCTTTAAGTACTTTTAATTTGTAAGTAATCTTCCAAAAATATGATGTAGTAAGATCCTTAAGATATCTCCAAATTCTAGCATACAGCAGTCCAAAGATGTACTGATTCCTTGTATTATCATATCATCATCCAGCTCCTAGGATCAATTCCATGTGGCATCAATTCCATGCTTCCATGATCAAATAAAACCCATAGGATCCACCCCAGTGCCATATTATTTCTAGAAACAATTCAAAAACAATAAGGAGACACGTGGGCTAGATTTTATTGACTTTTGCTTTGCTTTCTTTTAGATTTGTCCAAAGATGAAGCCAGAACCAAATGATCTTTCCCAAGCAAAATTCAGATAAGGAATTTTCTTTAAGGAGACTAACTGTTGATCTGTTTCTAACTATAACCATGTCTTCAAATGGCAAACACAAAAGGTGGTAATTTGCTTTCTCAGCTTCCTTTCATACAATTTTGCAGCACCAATAGGGGAGTAAATATTGCCTATTAGCATATAGTGTATCAGTCCCTCCATCTCCACTCAAGCATAATCAGAACAAATAATTACTGATGCAGTATGGTAACAGAGCTGTGCGGAGCCTCACACCAAGTAATTGTTTAAATATCTCCAAACAGTATGAAATCTCTCCAGAAAGCATCAGCAAATTGTCGTCTCACTGTGAGAACCGAGAACACAATTTTCCGTAGTATTATCAGCTCCTCAGTCTTGACAGTAAATGAACATTGGTACCAAGTTGTCCTCAGTCCTTCGGGGTCATATTCTTTCTCTAGATGCCTCAGGTCTCTATTCTTCTTCATTGAGTGTTGCATACATAAATACTACAGAAATAATAGTATCTAATAATAAAGCGTCTACTTTTCATGTTTTAAAGAGGAAAAATGAAGGTAGAGCTTTGAAGGCATTGTATTTCTGTTCGTTTAGAAAGATTGTATGTTAGCTGTCAGTTTGAAAGCACAAAGGTTGTGTCATTCTTCTTGTCTGCAGTGGCTGTCTAATTTTTTCAAAGAAATAAAATTAAATTTATTTTGTAGATTAAATTCAGTCTGTAGAAATGTAGGAGATAACATTCCTTATATAAGTGACAGAGTGAACTGTTCACCTCCAATATGGCTTGTAGGAAAAACCACATACATACACATGCGTAAGACTCCTGAATCTCAGAGAACTTTGAGTCTAAAACAATGCTGGTAAGTCCCTGAATCTGATTAGAGTGAATACTCCCAACTCCCATCTTCCTCACAAGTTTAAAACCTTAATTCAGCCAGGCAATCACTGAGAGCTCCTCATGTAACTATTTTTCACCTGACTGGTAAGATACGCAAACATATCCTGACTTTCTTAAAACACTAATGAGAACATGAAGGATGGTGATGAATTCAGGCCTGGATCTGCCTCAGCCAAGAAAAAAGTAAAACACACACCTAATGTCAGTAAGATGCTGTGAGAAAGTGAGAAAGATCTCAAGTTGAAACACATTTTAACTGCTGAACCCAGGTCAACACGCTTCAAAATCCAACAGTTAAATGATTTTCTAGATTAACCATATATCGGTTCATGCCACTAGTGCATACTAGGCTTGGATGGATCCTGGAGTAAGCAACATTCTGCACAACAGCCCAGGGCTAGTGAAGGGCAATGTAGTCACTGGATTGATTCCTTCAGGAATCCACATTTACACATCTAGGAAAAAAGGAGAACATCACATAACTGAAAGATCAAGTCCAGTTGATGTGTAGGGTGTAAACTTTGAAAATCTAGTTCTGTCTTCACAGAGGTGTGAGAAAAGCACATAAAGATCATACATACATCTGATGGAGCTGTACACCTGGGCTGGAAATGGCTGAAATGGTCTTGTTAATCTGCTACTCACAATGGGAACAGGTCACAAAACATACCTAAGAGAGGAGTTCCCCAGTCATGGAGCTGCAACTGTCTGACCTCCCAGGAAGTGCACAGGACCTGAGACATGGCATGGAGACATTCAAGGTCAGGCTGGATGGGACTCTGAGCAACCTGATCTAGCTGTCGATGTCCCTGCACATTGCAGAGGAGTTGGACTAGATGAGTTTTGATGGTCCCTTTCAACTCTATGATTCTACCATTCTGTGCTTGCTGTGGCACCTGTGACCCTAATGCTGCTCATTTCCCACTTCTTTGTACAGCTTCATAGTCTTAGTTCACTTTTCCGTTTCCTCTCAATTATCTATACTAGTTCATAAATGTCTGTTCTTCAGGAAAGGCCATAGATAACTAAATCTGCAAAACAATGAATGGCTGAGTGCATTTAGTCCCTGTAAGATCATAGAATCATAGAATGCCTTGTGTTGGAAGAACCTAAAAGATTGTCTATTTCCAACTCCCTTGCCACAGGCAGAGTTGCCAACCACTAGATCACTAAATAAGGTTATCCAAGGCCCCATCCAGCCTGGCCTTGAAAGGAGAAACTAATAGTTTTTAAGTCCACCATGTGTGGGACAACAGTAAATGTTTAGCTTTAGATTTGAGATTTCCTGAATTTCCTGAAAGGCTCACTGTCTGTTATGAAGACAGTCAAAGTGGACACTGGTACTTGAAAGATTTCGTCCCAGTTCAATTTGGATTACTCAATGTAACTGAAGACTTGTGAGATGGTCACACATTTTGTATAGCTGTTTATGGATGTCATATACATATCTGTCTAAAAGAAATAAAGTACGAATCAGCAGCCTCAAAAAGTACTGCAGTCATGGATTTTCATCTTTGGTGTAAGGGATGCTGGAGCATCCTTGCTTCTTGCTGATTACAGGCAGTACAGACCATGTCTATTTGATCTGTCTTTAAATGCAGTATAGTTTTTAATTCCTCCTGAAGCTGCATATCTGTTAAACATAGAGGCTACATGCTAATTCTACAAAAGGAAAACAGCACTGTTCTAGGAGTTTTCACTGTATTTGCCACACGCATAGAAAAAAAGAAAAAAAAATCCATACATGAAAAATAGAAAGTCTAGTGATGAGACAGCTACTTGAATGACAAAATAAGCTCTTCTGCTCCCACTGAATAGCCTCTTTACAAGAGTAGTTTATTTCAGTCTCGTCATCATCCTAAAATGAATCTGTAGTGAGGAGCAATTATAGTGAATATTTCCCTATTCCCAGTGCCTCTAAATGTGCCTACATTAATTTGATGAAATTATATTACTTAATATGTGGGTTTTTTGTCACATATATTCTTGTATATATGCTTGTGTATGGGTGTGTACGTGTGTGTGAGCCTGAAAATTCCCCAGAGAGGATCAGATTGGACTATCCAGTTGATTGCAGCTGACAGCAATTGAAAAAACAGTTGCACAGATGTCCAGTCTCATTTCTGAGGCTGGAGTGACTGCTGTCTGTACATCCAGACTGGGAATACTGACATTTCCAGCCTGGCCATCACAAGGCTACTCAAGAGATCAAAACATATCATTTAAATTGTCCTCACGGTTCTAGGGATGTTGTTGTCCCAAGGCATCCAGGAAGAGGGTCCATTGCAGCAGTAGCTGCTGAAGGAGGAGGTTTTGCAGAGTGGATGAGGATTGAGTTAAATTTAAAAATCCTCTAAGGATTTACCAAGAGCATCTTAACTGAAACTGAATGGAGTGGGAGAATTATGCAGAAGTACTTAAGTTCTGACTCTCATCAGGAGAGCCAGACAGCAAAACGTCGCATTAGGAGAGTAACAATTTCACTAACAAGCCCTAAATGAGCATGAAGATACCAAAAATTCCCCCAACCTGCCTGAACATTTCACTTCAAATCAATGCATGCTTCAAACTGAGGTTTTTCTAATGTGTTCTACCTAAGCACCCAAACTCGTATGGCCCCAGTGACACTTTCCTGCTCAACCTACTGTAGGGAGTCTGTTTTAGCAGGAAATTGGACTCAATGATCCCCAGAGGTCTCTTTCAATCCCTGTGATTCTTCAACTCTCTGAATGCAAAGGGTATGTGTGGCTTTACCATCATCTCCTGAGTGATTTGGAAGTAATGGCTGATGTCGTTAATTCATAAATGTCTGTGTTCCTATAGATATTATTAGCAGCTGGAAACAACAATTCAGAATACAGAATTCCTAAACATTCCAATGCAAAGGTTTGATCAGAATTTATAGCTTCTTGATCACTAGAAAATCCAAGTAAAATGTGTGGGAGTAGCATTAATTTAGGTTGTGTTGCATGAGGCAGCATTGCTTCTACCCAGGCAAGGCCGTTGAGTGAAAAGGCTGAAGAAGAAAGCAAGGAAGGGGTGTGACCTGTCCTATTATGTAACTCCTCCTCATTTACAAAGCTTCCAAGGAAGGACTTTGTAGGGCCTGTTAAAGATCTAGAAAAGTCAAAAAGCAATTCTACCCCAGGAATAGCCATGGTAAGAGTTTTTTTTTGGTTAGGAAACACTACCAGGGCCCAGTCCTTTGAGTAATCCATGCTTTGAATGTTCACAGCCTTGTTTTTAAAAACTTTCATGTGCTAGCTCCTGTAATCAAACATGGAAGCCTACATTTTATAGTCACACTCTACACTGAGAGGTTGAAACATATGAGAAGAATATCTTTATAGTTAAAATTTGATCAGATGGGAAACACAGACCTGTAGAAACCAGGCTTTGTTAGCTCTGTGTCTCACAGACTGCTGGAGTTCGGTTTGCTTTATTTTTTTCTAAAGCTTTTTTACTAGAGCATGATACTTCTTCATTTTGCCTTTGTCTTTTTCTCTGGTGAATGCAGTGAAAAAAAAAAAAAAAAAGGAAAAGCAAAGAACAAAAAGAAGCTAAAAATACAATTTTCTTCTCCTGTGAGAAAAGCTGAGTGGATGGCCCTTTATTTCAGGCCATTTTTGTTGTTCATTTGTTCTTAAATATAGTGCTTTTTACATCAGCTGTCATGGAGCCCACTCTACCTCCACGCAGCAGCCAAATATATTATTGTATGATCTCCTTCTGCATATTATGGATGCTTGCTCTAGCTCACCAGGTTTCCTTCACAGAACCGTGCTTTGTCAGTATTGCGCAAAAAGTCCTTGGGAAAGAAGAATAAAAGGTCATTTGAGACGGCATTTTTGTTGTTTACTTATGCTTTTCTTTTTTTGCCAGGGATGGAGCAGGGAACTGGTCATTTCTTCTGAAGCACACTCTCTGTAATGACTGTCCTTTTCATGTAAGGCAGCCACATGTAGAGGGAAGTAATAGAAAGTGCAGAATTAATCCCTCTGGAGTCCAGCCAAGAGCCAACTGTATAGTAGGTTTTGTACCTGAGAAATGTCAGATGCCTATACATTTAGGAGTGCAGAAATTGCCCTTGGAATTATATGTTTGTCCAGCTAAAGAGCTCAGAGGTAGATGTGATGATCTCAGGGGGTTATTATTGGATGGATGCATTGAGTGCTGCCAGCTGCAGCCAGGGGAATCTGAAGCATCCGAGCAAGTCAGCTGTGCACAGACTGGTCCCTTTGTCCCTGACTCCAAACAACTTGCACACAATCCAAATCTGCTGCAATTCGACTCTGCCTTTTTTTTTTTTTTTTGACCCACTTCTTCCTGAAAGCTCAGCAGGTGTGATGGAGTGAAAAGCTGAAACTAACAGCACCATCTACTGGATATAGGACATTATTGTCTAATAAAGCTAATTTTGGTCATTAATGAATAGAGAAAACAAACAAAAGCAACACATCCTCAGGGATATAAGATCTTCAAAGTATCTTTTTCCCATAACCTGGGATTTTTTTTTAAGAGAATTTGAAATACAAAAAAAAAAAAAACTGATCTATCTCTGTTATTCCTGTGAGCACAGCCTGGACTTCTCATCATTGTTACAGTTTGGACAGTTTTTCTTTATGAGGCTGGTAATGCAGATCAAAATGGCTTTTGAAAATGGGGAATGAACAGCTGAGTCAGTTTCATTCAAAGCTCTGCTTTCAAATCCAGGATGCTTCAAAAAAAATAAAAAAGCCAACAAGCATTAAAAAACAAGGAAAACTGATCAGAAGTTGTTTCTATCATATGGTTTTGATCTAGTTCCATTAAAAAGGTGAAGGATCTGAGAAAAATTAAAAGCTACTTACGATAGGAAAACTTCTGATAGCACTAAACTCCATGTTCCTTAAATGTGGTTGTCCAACATGAACTTCAGAGGACCCTTGAAGGGTCCTGGACGTCTGTATTCAAGAAAGGCTTGTCTTCTGAATATTTAAGCATAAACGATACTTATCACTTAGCTGAAAGGACATGGGTAGGTATAATTTGAAGCAATGGAGAAGGATCATTGGTGGTTTTTAAACGCTCATTACCAGTGAGTTGAATGTTTCAAAAATGCCATTTTGTGAACCTCCTTACATGGAGCTTGGTGGATATCAGAATATTTTTCTCAGCGCTGATTCATGTATGTAAAAGTTGTCACTCCACCAGGGTTTTTTTTTTGTTTTTTTTTTCAGCAGAAATTTGTGCAGTAAAAGATTGTCATCGTGAAAGTAAACCACTGAGTGTTTTGTTCCCTATTAGAGCTATCTGAGATGCAGACCTGGAAATGCAGACTTACTTGTGCCACCTCAGATGATTTCGGTGAAAGGCATCGGTGTCCTCATCAAACACACCAAAGTCATCATGCCAGCGATTAGTTGTGATTGAATCCCTACCAACATGAGATGAAACCAAATCTATTTTATAAGCCATTTCTAAGTGTTAACAGCATTATGATACATGAGATATAGTAGCATACCATAGAACAGAGCAAAATAGATAAATAAATAAATAACAAAACCCAACAACATCGTGTGCACAACATGAAATTGTACAATCCAAATTAAACTCACATCTGCCTTTGGCTGGAGGCAAAACACCAGAGCAGAAAAATGAAATCTGAGGATGTGATGATGCTCCACCAGCAAAGAAGAGTTTCCTCTGGAGGAGATGAGGCAGCTAGTGAACACATAGAAAAGCACCAATTTTCTGACAAAGTGAATGAGGATGCAGATTAGTTTGTTTTTGTTTGGGCTTCTGGAAACATATTTTATGCTGGCTCATTTAGCAGTTCTTACCTCTAAAATGGTAACAATCAGCTGTTAACTCTTTTTGTTAGTGCCAAAGCATCCCTCACCCTGGCTCCCTCCAAACTGGCTCTCTATGGACACCCCAAACCCCTTGTTTCTGCCCAAAAGAACTTATACCTTAAAGAGTAATCATATTGCCTTCCTCCTTTGTATTTCAAAACCAGATTGCTGTCTCAATTACAATAAATTGTATTATTATAAAATCAAAGCATGGCTTAGGATAGAAGGGACCTTAAAGATCATTTAGTTCCAATACCCCTGCCATGGGCAGGGTTGTAAACCACTACGTCAGGCTGCCCAGGGCAGCGGATACACAGGTGGTTGAAATCCTCCATGAGATGAGATCCTACAAGCATGATGTCTCTTGTAGCTGAAGCGAGAAGGCCTTGTCAACAAGCTCCCTTTGATCAGGCTGCCTGTAGCAGACCCCAGTCACCAGGTGTCCTTTATTGTTCTGGTCCCTAATTCTAAACCACAAGCTCTCAGCCTGGTCATGTCTGTTTCTAAGCTTTTCACAATCTATCCACTTCCTAACACTGAGGGCAACTCCCCTGCCCCTCCTACCTTGCCTATCCCTTCTAAAGAGCTTGTAGCCCTCCATCATAGAATTCCAGCTGTGTAAGTCACCCCACCAATTAAGTCATAGTTTTCTGATTGTGCCACGTTTCCATCTTCTCCTGCTAATTTCCCATGCTGTGTGCACTGGTATGGAGGCACTTTAGCTGGGCTACTGGCTACATTATCTTCTTGTAGCCCTCCCACATTCCTCTGGGACAAATCTGAGGTTTTCTGCCTCTGCTTTCTAAAGTGTTCCCCGTCTCTTGTCTGTCACTCAGCAATACATTCCCCTCCCCCATCATATCTAGTTTAAAGCTCTAATGATGAATCCAGCCAGCTAGCTGCCCAGTGTATTCTTGCTCCTCCTGGTCAATTGTGTCCCATCTAATGTCAACATGCCCAGTCTCTCAAAGGTGTGTTCAAGATCATTGTACCTGAAACCTTGAGTGTGTCACCATCCATGCAGACATTCATTCAACTGGCCTATTCTCCTCCTTCTGCCCAGTCTTCAGCCAGAAGGATCAAGAAGAACACTACCTGTGTTCCCAGTCCCTTCAACATCTTCCAAAGGGATGTAAAGTCTTTTTTTTGAATTTTGTAATTTTCTAGTCACAGCCTCTTGTGATCCAGCTTGAAAGAACAGGAGCAGAAAGTAATCCTCTGGCTTTGTCGTACCTGATAGCCTCTTGTGATGTCCTGAATGCAGGATCTGAGCAGAAAACCTTTCTAGAGAGATTATCAGAGTGGCAAAATGGGTGCCTCAGTGCCCTTCAGCATGGAGTCCCCAGTTGCTAAGACCCTTTGCCTTTTTTTGGTGGCACTGGTTCTGACTCTGTCCTTGTTTGGACCGTCTTAATGTGGTTGTCCATTTTCAGTTACAAACCATTATCCATATCCCCTTCTCTTTCCATCCCAGAGCTTTATATCTGTTGGTTAGCGGGACTTCAGGAGCAAGAGGAAGGCACATCCTTCTGCTGCAAACAGAGATGAGACTCCAGTGTCCCTCATCCTGAATGTATTTTCCATCAGGGTTGGAAACCTTCTTACAGAATTATAGAACCTTTTCAATTGAAAGAGACCTTTAAAGGTCATCTAGTCCAACTCCCCTGCAATGAACAGGGATATCTACAGCTAGATCAGGTGGCTCAGAGCCTGGTTCAGCCTGACCTTGAATGTCTCCAAGGACAGGTCTTCCACCACCTCTCTGGGCAGACAGCTATCTTTGTCCTCTTGCAGGGACTTAAGACAGGGCTGTCAGTCTGCTTGTGTCACTGCACAATACCATGCATCAATCTCTTTCTCTGATTGCTGTATACTTTTCAGCCTGCTGATTTCCTCTTGCAACCTGTCCACCTGCTCAAAAAGTTCATCAAGCTGGGCACACCTGCACTCACGATACCCCCTCTTCCTTCAGGCTGTTGGGGAACTTCCAGATTCTGGAGTTACCCAGAACTGAAGTTCTGGGCAGCTTTGCCACTCCTCGAGAGAGCTGTTAAAATTATGTATTAATTTTAGAATTACAATTTAGCAGGAACTTATGCTTCACCACTGCATACTTACTTGGGAGATGCAGCCCTCCATGGTGTGAGTATTGCAGCATTATAAACTGATTCCCCTCAAGGCCATCTGACGACCCTTCCAAAGGGCCTCCAGAATGTGGGGCAGAGGTAGAGGACGTTACATACCATCTTTGGGACTCCTGATCTGGGGCACAGAGCCTTGGCTCAGTGGATGATATATTAAGACATCACTGACTTCCAAATTAAGAGTAGGGAGGAGTATCAGAGTCACAGAGGAGAGAGTGATCCCTGTAGCATCATGCTTGTTTTTCCTGCCTTGTTTTTGTTTTGATGTTTCTGTGGAAGCTACTGTCATTTTCTGTAACCAATCTAACTTTAGCCTTTCTTGGATTTCAAGGCAGGAAATTACATTAACACCCCTTGGAGAGGGTGATGTGATTTTTTACTATACAGTCCTCCGTCTTTCTCCCAGATTCAGCTTCCTTCACAGGAAAAATTGATCCAGAAGTGATATTTTGGTGGTTTAAATAATACCAGAAGGGTTCTATTGAGGAAAAAAAAATCACAAGTACCAATTCACTCTTTAAAAGAACAAATCTGTTCCATGTAAACAATTGCTTATTTCAGGATTTTATATTAACTGATGCCTGGTTAAAAGGATTTCCCGGGTGGCCATGGTGAACATAAGTCCTTCCATTAACAGTCCTGGTGTAGTGAGAGAGCTTTGTGTAATGTGAGAGGAACGTGCATTTTGTTGGATGATATCTTCACTATCTATATCCACATGGCATCTTGCCCTGACATGGCTAACAAATATTAGAAGGAATTCAGATGTGTTAATATCTGTTGGAGTAGGTGTCTATAGCAAAATCTGTCATCACAAGCAAGTCAAAGAGCTTTCATTTAAAACTACCAGAAAATCAGTGACAACATACAATCAGGTTTCTACCTTGGAAAAACCTTAAAAGTCTCTTTGAGAAATGTTCTAATTGACAAAGCTTTAAGTGAAGAGCTTCCTACCTGGGGGAATGTGGAAGGACACTTCTCCCAAGCCCTCCCACTATTCCTATCAATTTTAGTATTTGCCAAGTACCTGTCAGGTATCAATCTGTTCTTGAATCCAGTGAGGAATGCAGAGTAAAATTGTGAAGACAGAGGGATACTTCAGATCTTAAGCGATAGCTTTGATCCCACTTGAAACTATTCCTGGTCACTGGAAAGGATGAAACAGCTCTGAAAACCATCAACAGTGGTCCTCAAAGCCCAAATAAAATATTTAGTGGAGAACTTATCAACAAACCCTTCCATAGGAACATTATTGTGATATAAAAGTGCATTAACTCTTGGATTTTGAGGGTGAATTGGTTCTCTGTACAAGATCTAAAGTTAACCATGGACAAGTCCTACCACAACCACAGCTGATTCTCACTTGTGACCTTGTAGCCACAATGAGACCTTGAAGCTGGGACTTGGATGACTTACCTTTCCTCACAGCAGTAGGAGGAGATGTAAGTATAGTCAGAAAACTGTCTCTAAGCACATATGCCAGCAGCAACGCAGGACAAGAGAGGAATGCAAAACAAGAACAAAAGGATTATTCTTATGTTTCTTCCCTTCCCCAGCTCCAACATCAATCCTTTTGCAGGGCTGATCCTGGAACAAAGGAATGGAGAGAAGGACAAAGAGGAGGACTGAAGTCAAGCCAGGGTCTTGCTCTGCCTCCAAAAGCCTCTCAGCCATGCTGCACAAGGATGGTAGGCGACTTAATTACAGTCCCAAGGGTTCAAGCCTGACCTTAAAATCCACTGCGAACATTCTATTTAGAACAGTGTTCTGCTAAGCACCTCACAGCCTCTTCTGATTTTTACATGATTCTGCAAGCAAAATTCTTTGTCAGTGCCCTTGCCTCAGTTCATCTGGGTGCTTAAACACATACTGAATTTCAAGCCTTCCACTGGCAATGTGGGTATCTTCTTCCATGTACATGAGGTCAGCACCATCCTTTAAAGGAGGGGATTAAAGCTATTCGCCAGTTCTTAACCCAACCTTTAAGCAAATTGGACTGATCACTTACCTCTTTTGTCCTTAGAGGGCTCTTTGCCTTTCACACTGATACTGGCACTGCTTATCTGAATGTATTATTTCCATTTGTTGTTCGAAGGGCTGCTGACACCTGAACTCAGTGATCCCACCACACTTGTATTACAACTGCCATCACTTTCATTGTACTATGTTCAAATATTAGATTTCCCATGATATGGAGTTAGCCTATAAGGTACATTAGCTTCTGTCAGTCCTAGGAATCTAGGTAGTGCCTCAAAGATGTCTCTGAAAGAGGAATTTCTTGCATATTCTCTGAAGTGCTACAGCTCCCTTCCCAAACTCTTGTATACATCATTCTGGTGGATAGGTGAAGAATAATCCCCAATGACTGGTTTTGATGGCTCCACTTAAAGAGTATTATCTGAGAGCCATTAGAGGATATTTGAGTCACAACTACATGGCTTTGTGCCTCTCTCAGCTTGTCTGAAGCTATTCAAAATGGTGTTCATGAACCCAGAAGGAGCTCACTGTTTGTACTGCTAGGTACCAGTTTAATCTCCAACATCACCATAGTCTTAATAAAGCGATGAAGCAGGACATCAGGAAAGAATAGCTGAGAATCAAGTTGGACAGGATTTACAAGTATTTTTGTCGGAGAAATGGGAAGTAATGATGACATGTGAAAATTGCATCTTAGGGTTTAGAAAAATCTGTTATGTGTGAGAGACCTGTATGTATCATAGACCAATCAAATGCAACAAGAAGGATTTTGGATTGGTCCCAGTGGACTGGTGGAATTCAGGATATGTCTGGTAAGTCCAGTGGTGGAATTGTACTTCTTCCTCAGATGAGTCACAGCAATCCAGGATTGAGGTCATTGATAAGACAATTTGGGACACTTCTGGCTGGTGAATAAAACCAGTACATCTGTTCCCTGCAATAATAATTCCCTAATCTCACATTAGATGTTTTATGCTTAAAAGAAAAAAAAACAAACCAACCAAAAAAAAAAATCAAAACCAAATAAAAAGTATGCAAAACTCCCAAATTATAAGCAGTCATTTCATTTAGAAATGGAAAGAAATCTATTCAGTCATTTGCGTTCTTAAATTCTCCCAGCCAAACAAACAAAACCCATCTGATACAATTCAATTCATTTACATATAAAAGTTTTTAAGGTAATTCTACATATCGCCTATCCTGAAGGTAGAAACTACAATTTGTAGTGGAGCCTCATTTCACTTCGTCCTTATCCTTCCATCCTCCCCTTGCCCCCTCCTCATCCTCTTTTCACCAAATGAAGTGGGCTCTGATTTATCTCGTCAGAAGAATGACTGGAATGGGAGCACAATGCTGGACCTTCTGCACCTGTTAGCTGATAATAAAACGAGATAATGAGACAATGTGAAAATATATCTAAAGACAAAGCTTGGCTTTGGGTCTTTGCTCTTCTAGGTTTAACTAAGCTTTCAAAACCTTGACTGAGGTGCATGATTTCCTCAGAGGTAATGCAGGAGTGATGTTTCATTGTGGTATCGAAGTTTTATGCGGTGTCAAAGTTTTATGTGTCTATGACTTGTAAATCACACTTCATTACTTCACAGTGTCCTAACAGACAGCCATAACATCCCCAGAACAAATCATCCCTGTTGTATGCCTGCTCACAATGTCAGACACCAGATGTCTGTACGGAGTGAAAGTCTAGGGCCATAGTCCAAGACTGATCTCATTCCAACCACTCTGTATCTGATCCTGCTTTCTTATATTTACCCAGAACTGCACCATTTTAGCTGAGCTGAGCATCTCTCAGCTGTTCTTAGCTCTGGGACTCCTTTGGATTCGTAAATTAGGAGTTCACAATCAGTTTATCCTGCAAGGAATTTCCAGTCAATTCAAATTCAAAGTTATCATATATACACAAAGGATGGCTTTCATGCATGCTCTCATCACTGCTTCCTATTACCTGACTTAGTTCTTCCTTCACTGTAGAGCAATTTTAGGGCTCTGATGCCTAGCTCATGTATCCCCCTACATGGCAAGTAACATAAAAGTTAAGTATTTACATGGCTCAATGAACTTCACTCCTAGAACATTAGGTTTATTGACTCTGAAAAGGTGGCTCTGATGCCTTTTAACATTAAAAAGAAAAAAAGAAAAAAACAGAGAACATTAAACTCATGCTCATTGCTCCAGCAGATTTTAGTGTTGTGGGTGGAAATAAAAGTTTTGCTACCAGTGGAAGCATGGTGAGAAACCTGCACTGTTGCTTCACTGTATCCACTGAGCTCCCTTGTTCTGAGGCTGTTCTCTTTTCTACATATCCTGTGGTGAGAGCCCTCTCACCATAGCTTCTGGATATCTTCCAGTAGCAAATTAACAGTTGCCTTCTATTTTATTCTCATGCCAAGAAAATCAGCCTGTCACCCTTGCATGAATACCAGAGCTGGCTTAAAGCATAGAAGCATAGAATGGCTTGGGTTTGAAGGAACCTCAAAGATCGTCTAGTTCCAACCCTCCTGCCACAGGCAGGGTTGCCAACCACTAAATCAGGCACTAGATCAGGTTGCCCTGGGCTACATCAAACTTTGAACACCTCCAAGGATGGAGCATCCATAAACATTGTTTTCCAGAAGTAAGACCATTGTTCCAGTATTTAAATGAATGCACAGAAAAACATACTTTACTAAATTGATTTAATGCAGTCTCTTCCTTCCCTCCTTCCTTCCTTCCTTCCTTCCTTCCTTCCTTCCTTCCTTCCTTCCTTCCTTCCTTCCT
>NC_034410.1:142208742-142268973 GCF_002078875.1 Numida meleagris
CCTTCCTTCCTCCCTTCCTCCCTTCCTTCCTCCCTTCCTCCTTTCCTCCCTTCCCCCTTTCCTCCCTTCCTCCCTTTCTTCTTTCCTTCCTTCCATTCTTCTTTCCTTCCTTCTTTTCCCTCTTTTCCTTTCTTCCCTTCCCTCCTTCTCCCCTCTCCACTCCCATTATCCCAGATGTACAGGTATGGATTTTATCGTCTGTTCTACCAGCAAAACCTGCTGTAAGCTATCAACTGAGCTTCTACAGTAAAAAAAAAAAACGAAAAAAAAAAAAAAACATTGCTTGTTCTGTGTTTAGTGGTATCTGTGGCAAGGTAATTACATACAGATCTATACAGACAGATGCCTAGTTAGAGTTGTGTTGAAAGATGTTGCAAGACTGGGGGTAGAGGAGGAATATGGACATGCAGCTGTTTTTTCATCTTTTTCCTTTTCCTCCCCAGAAAGTCTTTCTGTGAAGACAGTGAGAAAATAAACCGATCCCTTCACAGATGTAGTTGCTTTATTAAATCAATGTTCAATCAACCACAGAAGTGAAATATAATTCAGTCTCCTAAGCTAGAAGTGACAGTTCAAGAAAATGTTCAGGGCTGACAACAACGTGGGGTGTTAATGCATTCTACCTCCTGCAATGTGTTAGTTCTTCCTGGAAGTCCTCACCTCTGACCTGACCCAATTTGATGAAAAACATACCCAAAAGTCAGCCTCATCTTGAAAGCAGTCATTGTGGCTCTCGTGAGGGTGATGACTTCTTGGTGAGAAAGGTAAAAACAGGTTGATTTGTCGTGCCACATGAGCAGCTCCTGAAACAAAAACTGGCATTATGTGTGTGGAAGGAAAAAGCAGGATTTGTGCCCTTTCTTCCCTCTCCTGGCAGGGGTCACGGCAATAGAAAAATGTCAGAAGACTTTCACTGCAACAGTAGTAGAAAGAGAAGTGGGGAAAATCTGTCATGGAATTAGATATGGGAGGATAACCGATATTTTGTGCTTTCACCACAGCTTCGTGTACGTATTTGTGTGTGTGGATAAGGGAGACAAACAGGAAAAGAAAAATGGATACTTTCTTCTGCTGCTTAAAGCATTTCCAAAGCACACCCCTTGAACAAACACTCTCCACACACATCTGGTGTCTTGTAAGATGAGTTTTTCTGTCATGGCAAGATCTCAGAATTAATGCTCAGCAATACAGCACTCACCAGCAATCACGCATTGTCCATTCCTTATAGAGCTCCTGCCTTTGCCATGCCAATATTTTTATATTTTATTAAAGCTTCTTGATATTTTTATGATTTGTTCCCTCACACATGTATTTCCCTACAGCTTGCACCGGTTGTGGTCCTCAGCATTCAGCAGAGATGGCACAAAACCTCCAGCATATCAGAATCAAACAAAAATAAAATAATCCTTCATATAATACCTTCTCTGTTTCCCCCGCAAGAAATTTACTGTTGCAGTGTTCTTCACTAAGGCATTATTGCACTACAGATGCAGAAAGACTAAGTGTACTTCAATATCCTATCTTCAATTTTCTAAGATTAAGCTTTAACCGTCAGGCAATGAAGTATCCTGGAGGGGAGGGAGGTGGGGGTAGGAGAACAGGGTCAACTCAGTTGTTTCATTAAAGCTGTTGTATTTTCTATTAAAATATTTACATATTAATTGAATCTCCTTTCCCTAATTTCAAAGGTGAGCCTTAATCACATGGTGAAGGACATTCTCGATGAGAAGGCACTGAGACACTGGCATTACTGGAACCTGTAGCTGCAACTGCAAGAATTGAGCCCTCCTTGCAGTTTGTTATGGGGCTTTGGGCATGGAATTGCTGAAGTCAGTGACTCCTGAGAAGAGATGGATGAGTCTGTGAAGCTACAACTCCCCAGTCTTTGAAGGAATTATATTTTCAGCTGCCTTCTTAGCATCTGTCTTTTGCTACTGTGTATTCAGGTCCCATTTTTTTTACATTCCTACCTCTTCATCTTCACCATGTATGGAATCCAAACACCTCACTCAAGCTCACAAATTAATTTAGGAGTTGTAGCACCTGAAACTCTTAACTGCCCAATATTCATCTCCTCACGCTGAATCCTGGAGGAGTGGTTTCACCTTTGCTCTGTTCTCTCTGGGAAACCACACAGAGTTAATTGTCTCTAAGTCCTTAAAGGATGCCAGAAGGATTTAGAGCAGTGCAATATATTAGGACAGCCACAATTTCTGACATGATTTTTCCGGCTTGTGACAATGACAGGAAAAGAGACGACGTGATAGTGGTGTCTGTCTAGAAGAGGGCGCTGGACTTGACCCAAAGCTTCTCAGAAATACAGGTCAAATCTAAATTCCCACTACTACAGCCACCACTACCATTATATGGAGTTACCAGCTTCCAGCCCTGAACTCAACTATGTTGCACAACTGGAGGCCATTACATCTTCCTATCAGTTACCTGGGAGAAGAGGCCAACCCCCTCTACAACCTCCTTTCAGGACGCTGTAGAGAGCAATAAAGGTTCCCCCGAACTTCCTTTTCTCCAGTATCCCAGTTGTCTGAGCCGGAATTGTTTAGTCCTCCTGGCTCTGCACTCCACACTGCCAGGACATGCTACCTCAGCTGTAGGAGAGGGCTCTCACATTCATTTTGCAGCTATGCTGGCCCTAGCACCAACCCAGCAATACAGAATGGGCAACAAGTGTAGGATCTTGGCAGAGGGAGAGCAGCAGCACACTACAATTACATGTACAAATCAATGCAGACTCTTGCATTTGACCCAAATTGTCAAGGATCCTGCAATGACCAGCATGTAATTTCTCCCGCTAATCAACCATAAGAGGCAGACAATATCAGCTCGCTCAAGACAGGAAATTGTTATGTTTTGGTTTGGTTTAGTTTGGGTTTCTTTTTCCAGATAATAATTTAATTAACCATGATTTTCCTAACTACCACCTGTATTCCTTTTTCCTGTTACTTCAATGCAAGGGCTGATTCCACAGGCTGCCAGGGTGTAGGGGCAGTAATGGTTTAACGAGACGACTTTTGTTGCGTTTATCCTCCTGCCGCAGGCACAATCACTCCATGGCAGGAGCGGAGAACAGAGCCAGCCCACCTAGGGCTGGAGGTGCAACTCAGACCTTTCTGCGAGCAGCATCCCAACAGGAGCCAAATCAGCCTGAGGCTTTTTACCTTGTGCTTGTAGCAGTCCTGGGCCTTTTCTGGACCTGTACCAGTTTAAGAACCTGGCAATATTAACGACGTCGATTATTTTGCTAATCGTTCCCACCCTGCTCCCTTTTCTCTCCCCAAAGAGACTCTTTGCTATTTTTTTTTTTTTCTGTGCCTGAAGCTTGAAGGGAGGCTGCTGGGAAGGTGTGCGATGATTTTGAGCTAACAGTGCCATCTAGTGATGGAAGAGACGCACGGACCTCTGAGCCACCTGGCACAGCCGCAGTGCTCAGCGGCTTCGCAGGGAAGTAACCGCCTCCCATAATGTTCAGTAACGGCCGTGTGGTGCTAGAGTTACCTGTCACGGAGTCCACACGTGCTCCTGAGACATCCCTGGAGGTGAGGAGATGGTATCCAGAGCTTGGGGAAAAAAAAAAGAATTAAAAATAAAACAAGCCATGGAGATCTGTCTGTGGGGCTTTAGGAGTCTGATTAGAACCTGCAGGAGTGAGGCAAATGATCAAATCTGGTCCTGCCCTTGAATATCACCGGTACATATATACACCTACATTTCACATTCCCATGTGGGTATTTGGGAACACATGCGTCTACCTCCCCAGCAGCACGTGTTGAATCTTCAGAATTTAGCAACCTAATTCCCAGAGGATGTAGTTGTCTCGTTTATTTCCCAATTAGAGAACACACACAAGCACACAGAGGCACCAGTCCTCCATGACAGCCATATATGTACATTCATGACTGTTTGAAATACTTCACCACAATGACATAACCAAATACACGTAAAATCTCAGTGCACTCCAAAATATGATTTCTCAAGAGTAGGCACAATGAAAGTTTAGTCTTATTCCCACTCTGAAGCTTTTTTCTCCATATGCCATTCAGAATTTGCCTTTATGTCTGTCCTTTAGGATACAAATGAACACCTGAGGACTTCTTCCTTAAGCCCGAAGCGTGCAATGATAACACTTGTTGAGATTTATTTTAATGAGAAGGCAAAGCACTGTTATAGAGGCAGACTCCAAGTAAATTATTCCTTCCATCTGCTGAAGGAGTGTGCTGCGTCGTGTGTTTCGGTATCTTCTTATAGTTGATGAAATGAGAGAGAGTACAAAGGTGTTCTCATTTCCACGTATAAAAGATAGGAAAAGTGAGACTGGAAATAAAATGTTCACGGATTTGTACCATTATGCCGGTGTCAAAGATCTTAAAGGACCCAGCTGCTGGTTGCTTGGCTTGTATTTATTGGTTTATATTTATTCTGTATCTTGTGTTTTGAAATTTCACGGAATCACAGAAACACAGAATTGTGGAGATTGGAAGGGACCTCTGGAGGTCATCTAGTCCATCCCCCCCTGCAAAAGCAGGTTCCCTACAGCAGGTTGCACTGAAAGATGTCCAGATCGGTCTTGAATATCTCCAAATATGAAAACTTCCAAAACTTGGAGAAGAAATCCGCCTCTTTTCCTTTCCCTGCTCATCAGTTCTTTCTGGTTTTAATTACTGGTTGTCTTTTCTTTGTTTCATTTTTTTCCTCTGACACTTTAGGGTTTGCCAAGGGGTGCAGGGTGGGATGTGTTGAGGGTTGGAGCAGTACAGAAATCACTCCATTATTCAGACAGTATCTCTTCTATACATGATTTTCATTCTGCAAGCAAAAGGGAATTTGTGGGACAAAGCGCTGCAGTCCTGCAAACTGTGGTCTTCTTCTAGAATCACACATGATTTTTTCCTAAGTCATCATTGGCTTTTGCGGGGGATAAATACACAGCAGCGTTGAACCTCTCGCATTTTTTCCCTCTCAAACATCATACTTGGAGATTTTGTTCTTTCACTATAAAATTTAAGTTTCATGTAGGCTGTTTGAAAATATTTTCTGCCCTAGAGTTTCAAATATATGTTCTGTGGACCAAACATTAATTGCCTTGTTGGCTGTAAGCTTGAGGACTGGACTTTATGACCCCCAAAATCACCTTGTGCTCCTAATTTCCTTTTCCTTTCCTATTATTTTTTGCAGAGTTTCTTTCTTTAAACCTTAAAATAGCTACAGCATCTAGCTTGAAATCAAGTTGAAAAACTAGGATATGATCAAAGAAAGCCTGGAGAAATAAATATGGGGGCTTGCTTTCTGTCCCTCCCCTCACCATTTGTTGGCCAAGACTGCAGAAAGTAAATGCATACCTGGGAGACTCTGCCTGAAAGGCTTGTCTAAGAAATAACACATGGCTACTGCAAGAAGCTGCAGGGGCTATATGTTCTTTGCATGATTTTTGCAGTGAAGATATGTGTGTTTGTGACACACAAAGGCTGTCACAGACTCACAGAATTGTAGGGGTTGGAAGGGGCCTTTGGATATACGTTGCCTGACTTTGTTGTTACAGGGCCCTTAACAGAGCCAAGTGAAAACTCACAAGTGTAGAGAGGATTGTGTCTGCATGAGGTGGTGAAGTGCTTTGCATTGTGGCCAAGGCCATACAGCAACATTGGGGAGGTTCATGTTGCATATCAGGAAAAAATTCTTCACAGGAAAAGTGGTAATGCTTTGGAATAGGCTGCCCAAGGAGGTGGTGGGGTCCCTGGAGGTTTCCAAGAAACGTGAAGATGTGTCACTGAGGGACATGGTTTGGTGGTATGGTGGTGATGAGCTGATGATTGGACTAGATGATTTCAGTGGTCCTTTCCAACCTTAATGATTCTATGACTTTATTACACAGTTTTCTATTTTCCCCCTCCTGGTTTGAATCAGCATTGCATCTGTCCCCATTACTCAGTCAGTATTTCCTGCAGATTTGACAGTTAATTTAGTAATTGAAGTCTAAAAAGAGAACCAGAATCCACCCCATTCCCAGCTACCATTCTCATTTATGTTGTCAACATCACTGTCATATCAATTTTCTGAGGATCTTGGGGAGTTTGTCTAGGGTTGTAAGGGATTTGGAATTATCTAAGATTTTTTTAATGGGAAGTCTCTTTCTGGCAGGCTAATAGGTAGGGTAGGCAAAGGCCTGTAAGCATGTCAGCTCTGTGACTGTGACACATTGTTCTCAGCCCTGTGTATAACATGAAATCAGTGATGGTTATGCTCTGCCTTTCTCAAAGTTTTTTTTGTCAGATTTCAAAAGAGGAATGTGCTGTCATGGGGCTGAACAAGATAACATTTGTGTTTGGAGCAGTGGGCATGAAACATAACTACATGGCTGAAGTCACTTCTCTAAAATACAGAACACTTCATTCTTGCATGACTGTGCTCTGTCTGTTTGCTGATTTTTGTCTTAAGCTAGGAGCTTCAGTTTCCTATAGTTTTGGCTTTATAGTCTTCCTGTATTCTCCTTAAGAATTCAGCACTTTCTCAGTTCTTCTCCACCTGTACTTGTGCAACATGATTACACTTGCTTTGATGTCTGTGAAATACAGTGGGGCTGAATATGATGTACCTGCACAATCCTGTACATATAACAATCCCCCATAGGCTACAGGTGGGGGGAAGTAAAACCATGCAGTCAGAGAAAGAAGGTGCTGGAGCAGACAAAAGGCCAAGACACAAACCCAAGCATTTCTGCTCCATTTCATACCCCAATGAAAGAAGATCCAGACCTTGTTCTCAGAAGATATGTTGTGTTTGGAGGGGTGAAATTTTACCTACTGCATCTGGTAACACCACTTTAAGAGTCAGACATCCATCTAGTGTATTAATTTAACAGGGCAATTGAATGATTGAATGAGTACTTTTGTCTCTCATACTGGTACATCCATGTCATCAAGTAAAACATACTCCCTCTATGGTCAAAGCACTCAGTAGAATTTAGGGACCTCCTAAACTTTGCTAACTGTATTAAATTATCTTTGTGAACTATAATAACAACACAAATTCCTCATACAGATGGAGACTCCTGCACTCTAAACAGGCAATGCTAGATGAGATGAATCCTGCTCTAGTTTATATTAAACCCAGTGGTTTTAAATGGAAAACGTTAACTGAGAAGAAACCTAGCAACCAAAATTATTCCAGCAACCAAAAACTTAAAGCAGAAGATTTTAGAGAGGACAAAGATCCTTAGTTCACATATCCTCTGGTTTCATAGTGGGAGAGTGAGATATATGTAACACATGTACAAGGATATAGGTGCTACGATTCCATTCCCACAAACTTCTGTGGGAGAAAAAATTACCCAAAAGAAAAAATAAAAAAGGAAAAGAAACTGAAACTGTAAATAAGTAAAACCCTGAGTTAACACAGAATCTGTTCCTACAACAGGAATAATAATGGTCCTTTTAATAATGCAGTATCTTTGGATCATCAAATCCACTTTTTGAAAGGAAAACCTCTTTGGAGCCATTTCAGATGAATGTTGTTAGTCTAATTAGCAATGGGTTTGTCACATTCCCAGCTTATTCACAGGAGAATGCATTCTAAAAGTTTGCTGCCTTCATTTGAGTTCATTAAGATTGTATGTGCTATTATAGCTACAAAACTTACAATTTTGCTTATTCTTTGGAAAGAAAAATTAGAGATCAACTTGAAAGAATCTCTGATTCAGACTGCACTCATTTACATAAATACATTATTTTATATAATTGCAGCATCAATAACTTGTCTCATTTGTTTTGCTACCTACATTTATAGGAAAAACCTTCAGCCCAGAACTTAAAAATAGTACAAATACTACAATTTATTTACACTTTGAGAGCTCACGCTTCATAACATGAGCCTTGTATTTTTCTCATAAGGCTCTTATCCTCCTCTTCAGCTGTGAGGCCAGACTGATTTACAGCTGTACTGGGGAACAGCTACCCTGTATTCCACCTGTTCCCAGCAGCCTAGAAGCAGCTGTGCAGAACGTAATGGAAGGCAGCAGCATGAACTGATATGGATCACGAGTGCAACAAAGGACCTTGAACTATAGTCTCAGCGATGAGAAGGTGTTGATTTTTTTCCACTGTTGCAGATTGGTAATGTTTTTAGACCAAAATGTCTTCAAAACATCCATGAAAAAAACAAATAAACTATTTATTTTTGTCATTTTTCTATCTTCAGATATTTTTGCAGTCTTTCATTTACGAACAGTATGGTGTATGCAATGCAGTGTCATATCAAGTGACACTGTAAGATTCAAACTTACACATCTCTCCTAGAACGCTGAGCTGGGAAGACAAAGGACAGTCTTTATTCCATGAATCCAGTGAGTGTATGTGGTGAAAGATGGAGAGGGAAAGAAAGAAAATACACAGAATAAAAGATCACCAAGAGCAAATGGCGTTCCTAAAGACAGCTGTTGATACAGAGAAATTGAACCCAAATCACATGTAACAAAAAATAAATTGGCATGGATCACCTTCTGCCTGTATTAAATCCCAGGAGGATTTCTTTTTCCATTTATGTTCTGAACTAGCATTTCAGAACATACTCTGCTGACACTGTAATCACCAAAGAAATTTCACAGATAATGGAATATGATTAAACAAAGTAAAGCAGTACCAGTTAACTAGGACCATGTGAGAGGACTCTGCAAAGACAGACCTGCAAGCTTCTTTTAGAAGGAAGAGACAGAGCATAGAAAACAGAGACAGCAGGGTAGAAACCTGCATCTACAAGAAGGTGTGAGCAGTAATGAGGTGATGGTAAAATTTCAGCACATCCCTTACTGAGCTACAATTCTGTAGGTGGACTGGAAGCTTCTCAGAATTAGCAAGCCAATTACTGAGAAGGGAAGAATTATAATTATTTGGCCAAGTGTGAAAAAGAGAGAGAGAGAGGGGGAGGGAGGAACACATAAAGTTCAAGAAGAAAGGAACTGCATAGAGCATTTTTTATTTAAAGCTAAGGAAAGAGCATATTGTGAACAAAGGAAAGGACACCATTAATGCAATTACAACTTTAGAGTCATGTTGTAGACAGAATTGGGCCAGTTGTAACCAGAAGACCCAGCATTCATTATAATTCATTTAGAAAGGAAAATCAAGCTGCTGAAAACTCAGTGAGCCAGTGGAAAGAAAATATGACCCAGTGAAAAAGTATGAAAGGAAAAGTAATCAAACCCAAGAGAGGGATGCATGTCTCTCTGTTTTTTCCTTCCACGTATTATCAGACCTAGATCTTCAGGAAGGGACACCTGCTCTGATTAGTACCATGTTCCCATCTTGTACCCTTAGGAAAAAATGCATTGCCACTGTGCGAGAGAAAAGCAAGCACGCATAATCACTGTCAGTTCAAAGGAAAAAAAGAAAAACCTGAAGATATCCAGGCTAAGAAAATACTCTGCATTAGTATGAAAACTACCATCTCTGCCTATTTGACCACAGTCATGCAAGGATATACTCAGACAGTTCTCTTGCTGGCAGACATAATGATGGTTTTAAAGTCAAGGGCATCCATTCAATGGGAACTGGATAAAACTGGCCATGCACAGCTTAACATATGAAATAACAAATGCCTACTACTGTGTTTTGATCTTTGCTTAGTTATGAATAAGCTGAAAAAATGGAAAAGTGAATATTGAAAGGTTTGATTGGACAGCTACTTTAGGAAAAAAAAACGTTGATCTTTGCTTTTGTTTGTCTAATACGTGACTTTCTTTTAATTTTTTGCATTATCTACATATTTCCTATTCATTCATGCTATAGCACTGTAATTAGAAAACAAATTTATCTGTATTTAATAACTCTTCAGACAAGTTTCAATGGAAGCAAAGATGACAGATATCACTCACTCAAGCGGCATTATATTTCAGGGCAGTATACAGCCAGATTCCCTTTTCTGTCCAAGGGAAACTGAAATATAACTTTCTTGATAATGTCTGTGAGTCTTTCCATCTTCAGTCACTCACAGCCTTTGAAAATATGGAAAAAATGGTTTTATTTTCTATTAGAAATAAAGATAAAAACAAGTACGAAAAATAGAGGAACCAGTTTTCATGAACCAGGAGTGGTCTCAGGCACAGACACTTCTGTTCTGCATTGACCAGAAGGCTTGACCACCATGAGTAGAAGGCAGGCAGAGATCTTGTCACTATAAATTCTTTAGACAATATCATGAGATATTATGTGTGATGCACTCATCAGAAATAATTAGGATTTAACAGGTTCCAATCATTTATAATAAGGTTCTTTTTTCACAAGTAAATGTTAATTTGGGTGTAAATTATTTTCTTTAAATTCTCCAGCCAATGTATTTTCAGATAGATAATAACTGAAGTCTTTGTATATTTTCAACCTTTTGTGTGCTGCGGTATTCTGTTTTGCTGGAGACCAACTGCTGTCATCTGAAAATATTCAAGAAAGAGAAAATAACCTCAAACTATTTGGGACCCTGTTTTTCTGTCACTGTGGTCATGCACACTCCAAAAAACAACCAGAGGCTTCTCATAGCATGACAGATTTCACCAAGAAGCCAACCATTCCCCTCTCATCTTTCTCCTTTCTTTCATATTCCTTGTGCTCCTTGTTGTATTCACAAGTGTGTGTGTGTGCGCGCAGGTAGATGAATGTGTATGTGCATGTACGTGAATGGTTTGGCTGAACTTTGGCTCCAGTATGAGATTGGTGGTAGTACCTACACTTAAAGCTTCTCAAAACCCTTCAGGAGAGTTTCTCATTCTTTACTACTTTGCATAGTGCATAACCTTATGCCAGCAAGGTTGACATCTTAGGGTTTTAGTACATTCTAAATGTTTAATTACTTGGGGAAAAGATAGCTTAAATTCCTGAGAAAACTTTATGAGAAAGAACTTTATCTCTTCCATCCATGTTTGCCTGACATGTTGACCTTCATGCAGTAGGTGTGGGAGGGCTCATGCAGTTCTCTGCATTAATGTACTCAGGCAGCTGGAGTCCTTAACCTTCTTTTTTGCAAAAAGGAGCTGTTTCATTAAGTACATTTGTGTTGCTATGGAAATGTAATACATAGCAGAGTAATTGTGTTGTCAAGGAAAAAAAATATATGCATTCCTTTAAGGTTCCTCAGGGATGATCACTCCCTCAGGGAGCTTCTGCTGTAACTCTGAGTTCTTTATTTATGTCATTGGAATCTCTACGGGAATCGCAGGTCTGGATGCTCTCCTTCTGAGCCCTTCCTTCTCTCCACATCTTTTGTCCTTTCATCATTTTAGTCTCACACTTGGTGCTGAGAATTGGATCTTCTTGCTAGATTTTTGGGACATGAAAGCCATTGACTACAGCTACTCTACTCTTAGGCAAATTTCTTTAAAAAAAAACAAACAAACACATAGAACTTAATTATCCTGTGGCAGTGGATCTTTTCTGAGAAAACTGTATCAGCGACTTAAATTTTTTTTTTTTTTCTCAAAGTTAACAGACACAGTGAAGAAAGGGTGAAAAAGCAGAATTTGCAGGCACCAACTCTCCATTAACATATCCACATCTCAAAACACATTCTTGTTTTGTTTTAGCAAAAAAAAAAAATCTCCATACCTCCAGTGGCTTGTGTGGTACACAGAGTATGCATTATGGGAGAGTGCTTATCAAACATGAACAGAAGTTGATGTAAAATTCTGGAGAAACAGCAAGAGATTTGTTTTAGCACAGAAGTAGTAGGGACAACACAGAGCAAGCCTGGAACCCAGAGAGCTGCTGAGATGCTAATGTGGGGCAATAGCAATGAAAGGACTGTTCTAAAGCCTTCAAAACCTAAGGAATTCACTCTAATGCTAATGTTTACACATTAGCAATGGAATAGAAACCGAACTCCTTTGTTATGACAGTGCATGCATTTGTTTTCATGTTTTATCATTTGAGTGGCAGACACCGAAATAACTTACCTAAGAAGCTGTTTAAGGATATGCAGCAAGCTGGTGGCATAGCCAGAAGTGCAATTTGATAAACTATCATGC
Source organism: Numida meleagris (assembly GCF_002078875.1). Taxonomy (NCBI): domain Eukaryota; kingdom Metazoa; phylum Chordata; class Aves; order Galliformes; family Numididae; genus Numida; species Numida meleagris. Next base: position 142,220,762 of record NC_034410.1, read on the forward strand.
TATTGGAGTTCCAAGCCTGGGCTAACAGCTATGTAGAGATGTAAGTCGTACTTCTGACAGACTATGCACTGGTATTTCTATCTGACTAAAGATCCTTAAACACAGGGACCTGGCAAAGATCAAAGGAATAATGATAGATGTAGTAACACTACCAACATACTGAGTGAAAACCTAATCAGAGAATAAGGATTAGGCTATTGTCCTGCTGCTGAACCCATCTGGAAGAGACAATAAAAGACACTCCCCCCCCAGGAAACCATCTAGAACAGAGGGATTATTGTTGCTTTATTCAAAGTTTCCTGAAGAAAAGGTGCTTCCAACTGCCATTTCAAAATTTCTAATTGGCTTCATCAAATGTTACCAGGTGACTGTGATAACAAAGATTAATATATGGTACACAGCTCAGGAAGAGACTAAGAAGTTCACTTTATACCATGTGGGACTCTATCTCAGTACTGAAGTGACCACATGAATTTAGAATTGACATTGTATATGAAAGCATTTACGTGTACTGAGCAAAACAATCACACTGTAAAATGTAATGGGCATTGAACATCTTCACTGTCTCAGTTTCTACATTAAGCTCTCAAGGAATTACCTAAACTGCAAAGATGAGCATCTGTTTTCATCTCTGTTTTGGATAAAGAAGTTAATTAACTGGAGCCTGGATTTACAGAGGTGGTTTAGAGGAAAGCCTGTGTTTCCCTGTGTCTAGTCTTTACTTTATTAATACATCATATTTTGTTGGCACATATGTGCTCTCAAAAATAGAAGCAAAGGCATTCATTTTCTTCTTGAAATATTTTTAAATTTTTATTTAAATATTAAAATGTTCATTCAATGAACTCAGAACTGACTTTCTCAAATAGTTCCTCAACAGGTTATTTTATAGACGTTTGTTCTTAACCACTTAATTTCAGATACTGCAGAGTAGCGCAGTATTATAATCACCACTTAATTGATATTTTAATCCTTCTATTTACCTGAGTGACAGTAAAAGCAATATCAGTTAAACACTACTTTTGCTGTGATAATACTTAAAATGTTTATAAAAGCAAAAAACATTAAAAAGCTGACACTTCACTTTATGTGAAGGTAAAATTTTTTACAAGCAAATTCTTTTAATGTCTTTTCAACATATTTTCCATACATTAAATGTAGAATAAAACAATCTAATCATGTCATTTCATGATAAATATAAAAGGTAAATTATTTCTGTTGTTTGTATAGGCACACACTGAATTTCTTCACTGAATTTGACTTTGGTTAATAAACTAATATATTCCCATTAGAAAACATTTCTGCATTTGTATTTACTGTAGTTATCTGGCTGTAGTAATATTTCAGAAGAATCATTGTGCATTTGTTCCCTTTCTTCTTAATTTTATGCAATGTCACACAGGTTGCAATTCAGACCATCCTGAAGCAGATAGCAAGGTTAGATCATGTCCATTGTATCAGCAGATTGAAACAATTTTTCAGTTTGTTCCTACAAAAAAAAATGGAACAAGAAAAAGCATGACTAATGACTGAAGAAATAAATGCATAATTAACTCTGAATTAATGTAGGGGATAGTAGCTATATCTAAGACCACTGTTGTACTGGAACAGACACTAAGTAGTTCAGTCATAGGGAGGCAGAATATACAACTCCGTCCTCTGTTGTAGCCCTGATTAAGTTAGAAGGGTATCATGTAAGAATTTGGGTATGATGAAGGCAGCCATAGTAAGAAAATAATATCACTAATGTTTTATGATAAGGCCTAGTACAGCCCCTGGTCAAACTTCTGGCAGTAAAAGCAGACATTTACCATGGCTCAGTCTTCAGTTAAGTCATATCTCCTATTTTAGATAAAGACAGCTACTGACAACACACTATGAACTGTAGGGCACATACAAGTGAAGGAGAATGAAAGACAGAAAATGAAAGTGGAGAAAAAGAATTGAAAGAAGATATCTCCTACTACGAATGCCTGCATTTCAGCAGGATTGTTTTGACTTATCTTTGACAGTCCAACATGAGTTTCCCCGGTTAACCTAATTTACCATTTGTATTTCATTCTGTCCTTCTCACCCACCAAGATTTCTCTCATCAGATCTTCAGCTGAAGGTAAAAGTTAAGAGCAATATTTCTCCTTCATGAAAGCTGATTTCCAGAACTCCTTCAAGACTTTTACTAGCAAGTTTATCTCTACAAGATTTACTTATTTTACTTAGTGAAAATTCCATAGCAAAAAAAGAAAACGTGTTGGGAAAAAGGCACATAGAACAGAGGAAGAAGTAATGGAGGAGAGAAAAGTGTATTGTCCACCTGCCTGTCACAGGAGACCCATATAAGATGATCTTTCAGACAGACCTGTTGTCACCTCTATAATGCATTAAAGAAATATGACTATCTTAGATGCGTAGGATGCAAGAGGCAATGAAGGAATTTACTCTGAGCTATAGCTCTCTGAATTGTGCAGTGCTCCACTTAAACTTTCAGGTTACATAAGCTTCTCATGCAGCTAGAGAGGATGTACAGGTAGAAGAGAAAAATAAAAAAAAAAAAAGAAAAGTTAGGAATGTATATGTATTCATAGGATTGCTTCAAAGATGGCACTCAGAAGGACTTTGGAGGAGGGTGTAATGGTATTGCTTCACTTAATTAGAGGCCATCTGGAGACTCCAGAAATTGCAAAGTCCATTGAAATGGGATAGTAAACAAAGCACTTTGAAAACTTAATATGTTTCATTTTCTACTTATGGAAAAAATTCTGATCCAATATTCTTGCAAATTATTTTAAAAAACACATTTAATTGCACTCTCATGTTGAAACAAAAATCACTTACCAATAATGGGAAAATGCAGGATTTTCATGTTTGTGTTTTATGTCTCAACCTTTTATTTATTTTAATTTTTGAATGTATTTTTCTCTCAGGATGCTAAAATGTAATGTATTTAACAACTTCCTTTTCAACTTGCACTTAAAACTTTTGATAGATTTTGCAAACAAATGTGGTATTATTCAACCAATAAAAACTTATTTTTTACTAAGTCCTCTTGCATATCCTTCTCTCTTGAACAAACAATGTAAAGCCTTTTGCCAATAGTAGGACTGTGAATTTAAAACTAGGCTAACCATGGGATGCATCCAAACAAATGTATTTTCCTTTCTCATTTGTTCCAAGCTGTTTTTTGCTGTATCCAAACTCCCAGCATCAAGGTGGATTACTAAAAGCTTCCTGATTTAAAACATCAATTATAGTTACTGGTGTTTATGCACCATTTTAATGGTTTTATGGCTGTTTATCTCTTGGCAGTTAGCTTTTGTCATTGGGCTAGCCCATGAAATGCACTGGTAAGAGTCTTTAAGATCCTCTGTGTGCACAGCAGCTGTATTGAAAAAGAAGTTGAGTGGACGTTGTTTTGATTTTTAACTCATCTGTGTTTTGTGTGTGTGTGCGTGTGTGTGTGTATTTGTGTGCTAATTTCGTAGAATCATAGAATCCTTAGAGTTGAAAGGGACCTTTAAAATTCATCTAGTCCAACGTCTCTACAATGAGCAGGGACATGCATAGCTAGATCAGGTTGCCCAGGGCCTGATTCAGCCTCACCTTGAAAGTCTCCAGGGATAGGGAATCAACCAGATCTCTGAGCCACCTGTTCAAGTCCCCACCACTCTCATTGTAAAAGACTTTTTCCTTATATTCAACCCAAATCTATCCTCTTTGAGCTTGAAGCCATTTTCCCTTGTTATGTCACCACAGACCCTGTTCCCCTTCTTTCCTGTAGCTCCCCTTTAGACATTGAAAGGCTGCTACCAGGTCACCTCAGAGCCTTCTCTTCTCCAGGATGAACAGCCCCAACTCTCTCAGCCTGTCCTCGTAGGAGAGGTGTTCCACTCCTTGGATCATTTTTGTGGCCCTCCTCTGGACACTCTTCAACAGGTTTATGTTTCTTCCTGTACTGAAGACTCCACATCTGGACGCAGTACTCCAGGTGAGGCCTCACCAGTGCAGAGCAGAGGGGTAGGATCACCTCCCTTGCCCTGCTGGCCACGATTCTTTTGATTCAGCCCAGGATACCATTGGCTTTCTGGGCTGCGAGAAATTTCTGGTTCATGTCCAGCTTCCCATGCACCAGTACTCCCAGGTCTTTTTTTTCTGCAGGGCTGTGCTTAATCCTTTCATCCTCCAGCTTGCATTGGTAGTGAGGGTTGCCTCAACCCAGGTGCAAGATCTTGTGTTTGGATTTGTTGAACCTCATGAGGTTCTCCTGGGCCCACTGCTCAAGCCTGTCTAGGTCTCTCTGGATGAAATCTCATTCCTTTGGTGTGTTGACCACACACCACAGCTTGGTGTCATCAGCAAACTTGCTGAAGGAGCACTCAACCCCGCTGTCAATGTCACTGATGAAGATATTAAATAGTACCAGTCCCAGCACCAATCCCTTTGAGACATCACTTGTCACCGATCTCCATCCAGACACTGAGCCACTGACCACCGCTCTCTGGACTCGATCCTGCAGTCAGTTCTTCATCCACTGAATGGTCCACCCATCAAATCCATATCTGTCCAATTTGGAGAGAAGGATGTTGTGGGGTATCATGTCAAAGGCCTTACTGAAGTCAAGATAGATGACATCAGTGGCTCTTCCCTTGTCCATTGATGCAGTGACACCATCATAAAAGGACACTGGGTTTGTTTATTTTCCCATTATATAATTAAAACTAAGCCATTCTTGTTAAAAATAGTCAAAACATCCATATTTTTTAATATAGGAATATGCATATGATATCTTCCATTGCTCAAGCCACTTATATTCCTTCTTTTCTTGTGCTTCTTTTTTACCTATCCCCCAGCCCCTGAATCATGCAGCAAATAGTCATAATACCGGTAATGAAACCAAGAGGCAGCAGCCCTCTGCAAAGATGATCCAAACTTCTCCCACGCACCACTGCCTACTCTTCCCCTCCCCTCACCCCAATAAACAAAGTCAATCTCTTTATATAAGCAAAGCTTTGTATCTCAGGAAATAGCCTGGCTTCTAAAAATCAGCTGAGCTACTTACAGCAAAGTGGATTTGACTTTATCACTAAATCGTAAAAAAGTAGGATTAAGGATTGTTTCCTTTTCAATTTCTCAGGCTTGTGCTTCAAAGCAGGGTAGAAGCTTGCCATAAAGCATGGCTTCAACTCTAAGAGCTAATCCCTTTCTTTCGTGCAGTAGTTGGGGATGTTTTTTGCTCCGCTCTGAGACATTGCCCTGTATTTATCCATTGCTGCTGGTGTCTCTAAACAAGTTTTGTTCCTCCTCTCATCCCTCACTGTGCTGAGAGGATTCTTGTCCTTCACTTGCTTCATTAGGCATTAGATAGCCCCAGTAGGGTTAGCTTCCTTTATAGAGAAAAAGACCTTCCCAGTCAACAAAGTAAGGGAATTCTGTAATTCTGCAGTTCTGCTCCCGAGTAGGAGTTGGTGGGATGTGGTGGCAAACAGCAGAAGAGCAGCTGTTAGGGCCATTCGGAGCATGCAGACATCAAAGTCGCCCTGCACACATGCAAGCTCTTTGAGCCAGAGCATGCTGTTAGCTATCTCAGCTTCATATATTATGCAGACTGTGGAGACTGCACTTTGATCAGGGGGAAACCGAGAAGAAAAGGTACAGGCAACAGCCCAAGAGGCATGATTTGCAACTGAATGGCTGCCTGCTCTTCTGCAATTACCTTTCCTGTCAAGGCACTCTATTTTGTCTTACCAACTTTCAAAGGATGGAGAAGAACAGCTTTGTGTTTGATTCCCAGGTAAGGCCTCCTGGGAAAAAAAAAGTAAAGTAAGGAATAAACGGGAGGCTGAGATCTTACTTATGTGAGAGGGCTTGGTTTTGCTTATAGTGTCCTAATTTATACCCAAGGCCTTAGTGATGTGTGGAAACCAGCACAACACAGAGCAGAGGGGGGCAAAGCAAGGTTTCCTGCCAGAGTCTCAGTGCAGTTATTTCTTGTTGCGCTTAACATGTTGCCTTTCTTGGGCAAACAGTGAGAGGGTACATGGGAAGGGAACAAATCCTTTTGAAATGTGAATTCTTCCATGCCCTCCTGCCATCCCAGCTAAGCATTTTCTGCTATGTGGCTATTGCAAGGGAAAGACTCCATCTGCAAAGGAAAACTCCTGTCTTTTAATCAACACTGCCCTGAAAAAAACATGTATAGTCTAAGGACTGACCAAGTTGGGTCTGTTTAAAACCCACATTGCAATCATTCTCTACTTCAGTGTTTTCTGTCTCATTAGCCACAGAGTGGTTTCACATGTGCTAGTGAGTTTTAAAACTCATAGCAACACCTGATTGTGGTCTAATGCCATAATTATTAAAGTTTGATTAATCAGCAGCTGAGTACAATCAGTTTTAATAGGTATTTGTTTTGCTAAAATTGTCTGGAAAATTCACAGTTCATATTCTTTATATTTTTATTAACTATTGCTTTATATACTGCTTAGGCAAAACAGCTTTTACAAAAATGAATTCTGTGAGTTAATGATTTTACTGATTCTTAATCAATTAATTACATGTCTACATGTAAGTTCACCTATGCCAATCGTCAAATACTCTAACATATTTAAAATTTAGGATGTATTAAAACTCTGGAAGTTCCAGAGATGGCTTCTGAATAGATCTCACTGAGAGAATGAATGAGCCTGCTTTGCTTTGTTGGGAAGAAAGACTGAGAACTGGACTTTGTTTCAGCACATGAGTACTTTCAAGTTATAAATAGGAAAAGTAGGAAATGCTTCTTTTAGATGAAGTAGAAAGTTAATGTAAGAAAATTTTGTTACAAGATGGATAGGAATGGCATAAAGATACATCAGGGAAGTTCAGATTGGACACTGGGAAAAAATTATTTCCTCAGAAAGCAGTTGGGCAGTGGAACAAGCTCCCTAAGGCAATGTTCATGGTCCCGAGCTGTTGGAGTTCAAGGCGTGTTTTGTCTCTCAGACATAGGGTTTGAATTTTGTTTGGAGCCAGGTGTTGGGCTTGATGATCCTTGTGGATCCCTTCCAACTCAGGGTCATCTATGAATCTATTTCACATTTCAATCACACATATATCATGAGAAAATATGCTTAGTGTCAAACCTTTTTAAAAACATATTTTCAACCATCCTGATCATGAAAATGAGTTTTCTGCAGTTATGCCCCAGTAATTCAGTAACTCTGGCCTGGGCAGCAAACAGCTGGTAGTTGGGACTGGCTGCAGCCATTCTGTTTTGAAAGTAAGAGATACTGACTACTCCATGCCAATACATTTCATTTAATGTGCATATATACCCTTTATGTATTTCTTCTGGAAACACTTTGGTTACCAATCTGAAATAATCCAAGAGAGAGGATGAAAGCTGGATGCTCCCATCACAGTCCCATCCACCATAGAGCAGGGGGGCAGCCTGTTCCACCATGGGTCTCTCCATGGCTGCAGCTCTGGCTCAGTGTCTGTTGGAAGAGGGAATTACTTTTCCTTTAAATCCATCTGTTCTTCTCTGGATATGATTCCTTTTCAGTCACTCTCCTCTCCTTTATTCACACCAGTGGAAGAATTAAAGCAAATACCTGTTAAGCAATTTCAAAAGCGAGTGCTCTAAACAGTCAAATTCTACCAGTTTATAGCATAGCCTTCTTTAATCGTTTAGAAAATTCACCATAATCACATGTTCAGCTATGATAATTATTAAAATGAGTAGAATAAATGCTATCCAGCTCACCTGGAAGGCACTCACTACAACAAATAATAAATGACAATCAACCTCAACAGCAATATTTCAAGTTATAAAAAGAAAGCTCTTTATAACATCACTTTCAAGGCATATCTACAGGAAAAAATACGGTATGTGCTCTCCACTTATTTATATTTTTTAAAGGACTTGGTGCCGTCTTTGCTTGCTGAGAATTGTCCCACAGCAGATGTCTAATGGCGCTTACCAAGGTCCTGGAGACCAAGTTGATAATAACTAAAAAGTGCAATTACAATAATTTTCTCAGAGTGCCACTGGGTAAAATCCTCCCCATTACTGTGCACAGGCTTTTAAGCAATTTTCAATCTGTGCCTCATTACACTGTTAGCAACATGTTCTTTCTCACCCACAGCCATTTGGAAGGATAAGCAGGAGTGGAAGGGCTTTTACCTCAGCTCTATTTTCAGGGTTATTTTCCCTTTTCATTTTGCTGATGAGGCTTTTCTCTCAAAGACTACAGATTGCATCCTGTTTTGGTCCCAGTAAGGTGAAATCAAACTCAAGAAGGTAATTCAATTGCATGTCTAGCACATGAAAGCTGACAGTTTTATCCTGCATAGCTTGCTCCATTTCTGAAAGTTCCCAGTCACCTCTTGGTCATACATAGAAACTGTGGGAACTTGAGGGCAGAAACTGCCAGTTGTTCTTTGTAACTTTGTTAAGTTGCAATGCTAAACAAGTGTGGATGAAATCAGGACATAATGCATTTCAACAACAGGTGAAATTCCACTGTTGGTAGAATATTCACTGTACCCTCGGTGATTCATCTTGGCTTAATATTTGTTAATAAGTCCAAAATTTGGACCTGTCTTAATGGTTTCGCATGCATGATAGGGTGGTTAACTGTATATCATAGAATGGCTTGAGTTGGAAGGGACCTCAAAGACTATTTATTTTCAGCTCCCCTGCCATGGGCCGGGTTGCCTATTGCCACCCACCAGATCAGGCTGCCCAGAGTCCCATTCAACCTGGCCTTGAATACCTCCAGGGTTGGGGCATCCACAATTTTTCTAGGCAGCCTATTCATATCTTCACTGATGGTGGATTTAAAATTGAAGTCTGACATTCAGATCACAGATTAAGATTGAAACTTAAAAGTCCAGAGTATCCATATTAAGTGACAGCTCAACAACCAAGGTAAGATGCAGTCATATGCTTTATATAACGTACTGCACTAGAATGAGTTGAAATGACTGTAAATACTTCTTTTTCTTTGTTACAATAGATTAGGAATATTTTAAGTAAGCATTTCATATTCACAGCTTCTCTGCCCTGATACAGGGTGCCGTGAAAGACAGCAGAATAAACCAGAGGATATTTATTTTAAGGTATTTGAATGTCTTAAGCTCCTGCATCTTTTTGAGGGCAAATGGTACTTCAATTTTCAAATAATTACTTCAAGTCAGGACTTAAACTAAATCATTCAGCCACTTCGCAAACTTCAGCTGTGACCATCTTTTAAAAATAATCTTACTTTTCTCTTGAAGGAATTCTCACATTTCAACTTACTTGTGAATTTTATTATGTTTATCAGATGTGAATATTTCTTACCTTTCTTCATCACTAAGAATTGACCATGAACTTTTTTTTAGTAAATCAATATTATCTTGCACTCCTAATCTTTTCCCACGTTTTGGCCATTCTTCAGACATCTGAAAAACATATGCTGAATGGCGAAAACTTCACTTTCTTTCTTAGTTCTCAGAGCTCATCTCACTCTTACTGCAGAAAACAGTGTCCTGGAACCTTAGTTGAACAGTTCCTCACCATTAACATTTTGGGAAAATTTCCTACCTTTATAAATTGATTTTTTTTTTTTTAGACTAAAGCCAAGCTCTGTAGATCTTGAAAGAGTTCTTCTCTCTGCTTTTTGCAACCTACTGTATGGAACCTGCTTTAGCAGGAGAATTGGAATAGATGATCCTCAGAGGTCTCTTCCAACCCCTACAATTCTGTAATTTTGTAATTACTCCATATTTACAGTTATTCATCTTCTTGTTTCATTTAGTCTTTTTTGAGCCTGGATTAGGCAGAAGTGGCCAGAGCTGTACATTCAGTTTCAGATGAGGTTCACTAGTACTTAGTATAACAGATAATATCCATAACCTTTTCTCTGTCTTTTAAACTAATCTTTTTTTATTATTATTTTTTTCTTGGGTTTTGTTGACTTCTGTGGAATTTTGTATCAGTTTTGCAAGCTCCTGCATCTTTATTCTTAATCCTTCAAATGTTGCTTGCTAATCAGATCAGCAAATTGATCTGTATCTATTTGCAGTCACTTCTTTGCCTCTAGGACTCAATTCTTTCTTGTGAAGACATGCATTGAGCTTGTACAATGTAGCATTCTGTTAGGCAAAGCAGAAGCTCTTGTTTGCTCTGGACTCCATAGATGAGAAGCCAGCTTCCTTGGTTATCTGTTATCAGTCTTTATTTTCGCACTTTTCCTGTCTTCCTCTCTTTCTCCCTCTCTTTCTTCTGTCCTTCCTTCTGTGTTCCTTTGTTCTACTGCCAGAGTCCTCTTGACGGTTCTTTACAAACACATATAAGCCAGGTGTTTGGGGTCTGATTGTCTTCCCAGTCACATCTTATGTGTTATAGAATCATAGAACAGCTGAAAGGAACCTTAAAGATCATTGAGTCCCAACCCCCTGCCATGGGCAGGGTTGCCAACCACTAGATCAGGTTGCCCAGGACTCCGTCTAACCTGACCTTGAACACCTCCAGAGATGGGGCAACCACAGATTCTCTGGGCAACTTGTTCCAGTGCCTCACCTCCCTCTGAGTAAATACAGACCTCAGACACCAGCTTAGAAACTTCCCAGTGCATCCAAAGGAAAGTCTGCAGACAGCTCAGCAGTATGAGGACCAACGCCAGCCAGGACTAGTGTGCAGTCTAGATGTTATAATAATTACATAGCCTTTATAACAGCAGGGATGGAACAAAATAACTACTTCCTGGCCAAAGGAGCAGCCTCAGACTATGAGGAGTCATATTCTGCTCTGCTGAAGCAGAGCTGTGTAATTTAGATCCAGCACTGAAAGACTTATAATCCTCCTCCAAATAACATTTCATTTGTGAGGTGTCCCAGCCAGCTCTGCCAGAAGCCCAGTTACAGCTAAAAATAAAAAGCCTCCAAAGAGAAAAGATAACATGGACAGTTTGCTATTCATCATGCCACAGCACTGTGGAGAATAACAGCCAAGAAAGCTGAACTAACTGTCCATTATACAAACACCACAGAGCCTGTGCTATGAGATTATCAGGAGTCTTCTGCATCTGAGAGCTTTAACAGACACAGGCACTTTGTTAAAAGCCATCAGTTCCAGCTTGATGGCAACCAAGCAAAGCAGGAGCAATTTGTCACCTAGCTCTGGTTAGGCTCCAGGACAAAACTATCTCAACATGGTTGGAAGGGGCAGTGGATCAGGCTGTGAAATATTCATTAAGTAAGTGGCAGTGCTGGCCTTCCTCTAGTGATGGCAGGAGTGGGAGAGATTAGGTTTTTGTTCCCATCAGCTTTTCCAACAGACAGTAAACATTTTTTTTTTATTAGAAAGCACATAGCCACTGTGGTCAAGAGGTTGGGAACCCTGAAGTCACAGGTACTTTTAGAATCATTTTTCTCCAAATTGCATTTGGTGTAGTTGTCTATAACCCACCAACTTCATGTACCACGCTGCTCAGGGAAGGCATTCTCTACCTCTGCCACCGGTGAAAACAGATGAACAAGATTTTTGAATTTTGTAGCTTTCTTCTTTACCTAGGAACAAAGCCATCCATCCTTGAAGGCAGACTCAGTGCAGTAACACAATGCAGCAGGGTAGATGTGTCAGTGAGTGACATGGTTTAGTGTTATGGTGGTGATGGGTTGATGGTTGGACTAGGTGATGTTCGTAGTCTTTTCCAAACTTAATGATTCTATGATTCTATGAATGCAGGACATAAATCTCAGACAGATCCTGGAGTTCAGCTTTTATCTATAGGTTCTACCTCTTCCATTTTTTTTCTCATGGGATATAAATTATAACTTTGTAGAATCACAGGATTTAAATCCCCTCAAAATATGTAGCATAGGTGAAAGTTGTTTTAGCATTCAAATGAGTACAATAACTCAATTAATGTCTTACAGAGAAAAGTAAAAGGAGTCAAAAAGCTTGGACAGTAGCAAAGCAGGTTAGATGTGCTTATAAATTTTAAGGGGAAAATGAGGGAAAGAGGAGAGATCAAGATCTCCTTATTCACTTTAGAACCTTAGGAACGACTAAGTAAGTTCAGCCATCATAATGACAGATACTAATTTCAAAAGCAATAAGTAATTGTGTAAGTTCAGAAAGGTGTAAATAATTTTGTTCTAACATTGAGTAACTCTGGTGCTAAAGAAAAAAGTGAGGAAATCAGCAAAATGAGACACACACACTTCAGTTGTTTGATTTTTTTTTTTTTTTTTGGTGCTATTTTGTATTTTTTCTGGCAGGATTTCCTCTTTACAGAAAGAGTGGGAATGTAACACCTTAGTGAACTCTATCCCTTCCATCAAATTTAGATGAAATTGGACTCTGGCTGAATTACTTAGCAGGACAGTATGAGCCTCATTTCCTCAAGGAAATAATCTATAAAATTGCTGAGGGAATTCTGAAAACACTTTTATACTGAGAGAACAAGTGGAGCACTGATACTGTACCACAGTACTCCTTTAGAACTGATTGCAAGCCTCTTTCATTGTACATTGTTCATTGGTATCAGAAGATGTGTTTAATTCATTTCACTTTTCCTTCTTGTCTTGTTCAAAGGAGGGGTTCAGGTCAATATTTGTGCTGATTGCAGAACCATCCAGGAATTTCTGTTAAAAACTTTTAAACTGCTCTTGTCTAATAGAAATATTTCTTCAAAATTGTCCCTGTCAAGATAAACTAGATGATGAATGATATGAGTGGTTTTCTTCTTTTTTTTCTTTTGTACTGTCCTTGTTTCTTTTAGCACTTCAGCCTGACAATGTGTTTTATTCCTCTGTGAATGGTAAACATTGCAGAGGTATCTGAAAGACCTTCGTTAACATGTTTGAAGCTTTTAAAACCTCTCACAGTCTTGACTGACTGTCTGTAGAAAGATTAATTTTTTTTTTATGAAAGCTTTTTCTTCTAGTACAGTATTTCATATTAATTTCCCTTACTACATGAGTTTCTACATTAGGACTTCAAGGTGGGAGTGAGGGTCTTGTCTGATGCCTTATTCAGCCTTTTGCCACCTGGGTTGGGAAAAGGAGGTTGATACACCTGATCTTCAAGGACACTGCAATGAGTTGGAATATTCTTCAAGAACAGCATATCAAATAAAAGTTGAGGGAAACACAGCTTTCTCATCACCTCTCTGAAGTTGTATCACAAACTCTTCTAACAGCCAAGGACCACCATGTAGGAATTCCACTTGTACAGCCTCCGTCTGACAGCAGTTGTAGAATATAGAAACAAAACTGCCAAACTCTCTGACAGCAAATTAATATTATTCCCAACACACTCAGTTCTGCCTTGAGGACACTGAGCACATTATGCTGATGAGGGTAATCCTGAAGAGAAACTTAGATGTGTATTTTGGACTTTGAGTTTGCTTAATGAGACCTCTGCTATATGGTGGAGAGTTTCTTCTAAGATGAGAATCACAGAATACTCCAGGTTAGAAAGTTGGGAGAATCATCAAGTCCAACTCCTGGATCTACACAGGACCACTCAAAAATCAAACCATATGTCTGAGACTGTTGCCCTATTTTATTTTATTTTACTTTGTACTAAACTAAGGAGCCAAGATTAATGACTAAAACTTTATTTTTGTTTTGTTTTATTTCTCCCAGTCTAGAGTACTTTTCTATTTATTCAAGTACTATCTAGAAAAAGATGACCGTCACATAGGTATTATGCATCATATGTCTTGTCCCTCTTCTCTTTAGAGTAAGAGAGAATAGAAGAGGAAGAGCAGGGGTGCAGTTTGATCCTGTTATTTGCTGAGGGAGCCAGAAGGACTGAAATACTTCCCAGTTTAGCTCTGACATGGTTTCACCTTGGCTTTCATTTCAGAAGCAGAGATGTTTACTGTGATGCTTGAATCTGACCTGAGCAAAGGGTACCAGCCCAGGGGTTAGGCAAATAGGCTTGTTGCATCCCAAGCAGAAAAATCTGTAATGCCAAGACATTTCCATAATTCTCCAAGACACCTCTAGCCTAGAAAGACCTTAGTGTTTCTAATAGCCATCCTTTTGCATCCACCACAGCAAAAAGAGGTGAAAAGGCATAAGACACACAGAAAGCTGTTGTGATACCCTTGGAGAACAGCCAAGGGTATCAACAATAGCTGATGGTGGCAAAAGGGTGAGAAGTTGGCCCAATTGCTGTATCTGTTTTTCCAGAGAGGACAGCAATGGAAGGCTTTTAAACAAATATCATGCTAAAAAAATACAAATTTGTTGCTTAACAACTCCAACAGCTGGCTGCCCACTAGAGGGGTTTAAGAGGATTTCAGTATTTAACGATGATTTGACTTTTTTTGTTGTTTGTGTTTATGCTGTGAAAAAATATAGCAACAGAGAGAACATTAAGTTATATAAGTATTAACAAAAGGGTTGTTCTAAAGCAGTGCTAATCTTTCTCTGTGTATTAATCATCTTGTAAAAAATGCAAAACATTAGAAACCTTATGAACATAAGAAGGCTTACATAGGAAGGAATCCAGCATATGCTTTCAGCTGAGATTTGATGTGTTACCAGTTGAATGTATTAAGCTTTTGCAACAGGCTCTCAGTGCTGTTCATTAAAAAGTTAAGGATGTTCCATCCTGAAGAAGAAACTCAGTCAGCAGCCAAATGAAAGTAGCACATTCATTCAATTTCCAGTTCAGTATTAGCATATTCTCCAATGGAAAAATACAACCAAGCTTTCATTTAAGGTTTGTGTCAGACAAGTCTTCCCTTCTGCTGGAGGCCACGTCCATATCAAAGAGTCACCATTCATTTAATGAGGAAGTGTAGTAGCACAAGGGTGGTATTTGATTAATGCCTCATGGCAATTCCTGTGCTCAGAGTCTGATGCATTAAAAGCTTCCTGTTAAATTCCAGCAGGCTCTGTGCCCTAGTGCTTTTTAATACAATACAATACAGTGCAATAGCCTGATCTGAGCTCATAGCATCGTTAATAAGAAGCAGCAAGTCCTTAACGGACTGTAAAAGAAATCAGATTTCTAAGAACTCTGTGAACAACTTCTAAGAAATTAATGAAGTAGGGCAAGCCTATGGGCACTAAGCTTAAATTTGTGATGTACGGGCTCCAAAACTCCAGTTTCAAATGGTTTACGACTGGAAAAACGGAAATACTGATTCACATATCCTTGGGACAGAGGATAAGGGTCTAGAAAAGAGAAGTGATTTATTAAAGGCAAAACTACACATTGGAATGCATAGCTGTGTCTGTTTCTGGTCTTGGAAGCAATATGCCACCTACCTGGCATGGCTCCTGATGCCATAACCTTGGCCTGTCACAGCCCTGCACAGGTGCATAGTGGCAGCCAAGGAAATGCACAACTTGTTGTATCGGTATGATCCAACACTGACATCGTGTGGCTGCCTGGCAAAGAACGAACTCTTCTTCAGGTTCTCTTGTGGCTTTCTGCTGACTGTAGGACTATCAGTCATTGTGCTTTCTAAAAGAATGTTAGTGATTTGGAACTTGAAAGCTGTCATAAAGAAAACAAAAACTACAAAACTACAAAAACTCTTGTTTTTCTTTTGAAAATTTCCAGAGACAAGGGTCATCCAACACATTGTGTACAAAATTATTTTGCAGGTAATTTAGGGTTGGTAGTAGCTGCTTGTCAGTTCACTTGTGTAGTCAGTGTCATTTCAGCTATGGAGGAGATGACATGGTCATACAGGCACTATGCTGGCTGGAAAGCTTATTGCCATGAGTAGTAAAAGAGATTTGCTGCCAGTTTAGCCCTTCTAAAGACGTTGCTTGCCAAATACATTCATAAGGAACCAAGACAGCGTGCCATAACACCATAATATCTTTGTGAAGCATGTGCTCTTGGGAAAGTTCTCATTTAACTCAGGCTGCGGTAGACACAGAAGGTCTTCTGTTACTATCAGTGGTGATTTAAAATAGTTTCATTTTGACTATCTGTGTCTCCCTGCCATGTAGGGATTGGTTTTATGATTTAGTAAAGCTTCTTACAGATGCTCTTTCTGAGCTGCCTGCTGCTTCTTTACAGTTAGCACAGTAGAGTGCAGCAATATAGAAATACTGCTGTATGTGTTCCCTATAAAAGATCAGACAGGGTAATCCATAAATAACTGCAGCTAAAAGGCTTGTGGTACCTTTGCATTATACAGACAGGTGTGCATGTGGAACACCTTTGTTGTATAATTATAAATTCTATGATGTTGATGCCCAAGTTCCATAAAAATCACAAGTCAATGGAGGATGGTCCATGTTGCCTGAAATAATCTAACTCCACTGCATGGTGCAAGGCAGACTTTTCTGAATTTCCATAGAACAGCATCACTCTTTGCAGTCCCAGTAATAAATGTTGTTTTGAAATCCCACCTCATGCTGCTTATGGGATGAACTTGTTCTGTATGCAGATACAGGCTGCCACTGTTATCAATGACCAAGTAGAGGTTGAGTTTGACTACAAAATGCAGTATACGTAATGAGAGGGAGAAAAGTAAGCAATGCTGGAAGACTTTGCTGTTTGGATGTTGATTCTTAATTGCAATTTCATGGCTCAAGGAAGAAAAGTGCATCCCAAGCTTTCCAAATGTGTGCAGTTTTGCATGAATATGAAGCTATTAGCTGGCCTATTTGGACATAGGCCTACAGCAAAATTAACTGTAAGGAAAATAGATGCTGATATTATGAGAGGGGAGTGCACATGTAAATGTATGCGTCACTCCTTTTCTGACTCAAATTAGAGAGGAAAAATCTTTGGGGTATGATAACTAAAACCTGATCAGTCCATTGTGAGCTCTCAGGAACTATTCAAGCTGAAGAACAGGTTGCTAATATGACCACACTTTACACATCAGCATCTGATGAATGACATCTGAAAGAATGAACACACTTACTTAGTCCGAGTAAGTGTAATTGAGTAATTAGGCCTCAATTCCAGCACAGTAATGAATTCAAAGTCCAGCAAACCAGTTTTAGCTTCTTGGTTTGCTGAGTACAGTCTTAGTTATGTCAGTTGGTATTTGGATTGGCACTAACTCAGTCTCCTTAGTTTTAAATTTGACTCCTGACTTTTTCAGCCAGTCTTTCATCATATGCCAAATTGTGCACGATGTTCTGTCTTTGGGTAATGTGAAAAGGATGTTTTTGTGTTGAGGGGTAGGTTAAAGGAGAGAGAAATTGGCCTATAGACATTATGAGAAGGGAAACAGGTTACACCTACAGATATCTTACATCTGGTTGAATAGGGTGAAAACCCAACCATAGGATGGCTGGTGCCATGCAGAATGCACTGTGCTACCAAGATGTTTAACTGATTTTAGTCTAGATTCACCTAAGGCTATATGCAGCAACATTTTTTTTAGCCTGCCTACTTATTTTTAGCTTTCCAATCATAATCTAACCAAGGGAAGGACTGTGCCACAACTCTTTTTGGAAAGCATCTACTTCATCTTGGACAGCCCTGGTAACAAGTTATGGTATTTCTTCACTAGGAATCTCCAGCAGAACACAGAGTCTGATGAGGACATAGTTTACCACACAGAACCACATTTTCACTTACAAGAATGATAGAGTGAATTTAGCCTTTAGGGAAACAACAGAATAAAATAACCAATTTGGACTAGACATAATGAAATTAGTGTTGGTGTTTCCTAGAGCAGTTGTGCCAATGAGTATCTCCTGACCTTGTCCAGAATATCTGCTTATCTTCTTATCTGGACTGCTTTGAAGTGCATTTTTTGTCAAATCCCAGAAAATATGCCGGCTCCTGTAATATTTTGAGGATGGATGAATGACTTGTTGAAATTACGGTGGGCTCAATCAATTTCCTGCCTTGAGAGAGTTCAATATAATTATTATCAAAAGGGAAATTTCTTCTGGGACTTCTCTTCCTCACTTCCTTCCTTTCCATTTCACAAGGTAATGGATCCCATCCTACCATATTAAATCACTGATAGCATAAGTAATCCTACCGGGGGTAAAATTAAAGAAATAGACAGGGATATATCCTTATCATTTTAGGTGAGGATAAAGCAGATACGTGTATTTTTCCCATAAACCTTTGACCAATTTTAACTGTAAGTGTATCTTTCTGGAAATCTGTGGGATAAAACCAGAACTTAAGAAACAGCAGAAATTCCCTTTCCTTGTACAGTTAACCAGTACAGACATTGCCAAAGAGGCATGAAGAAGCAGAAACATCCCCACCCCATCACCCATTTCTGTAACTTCATGGTAATGGTATACAGCTGCATGTAGATTCATAGCCTCAACTTTTTGGAACCAGAGAAGCTGAAGTCTGGTTATCAATCATATTCCTGAAATTAGTTCTTAAACATCAGACATACAAAGGGCTACAAAAGAAGCGTTCAAGCACTTAGTGAGTTGCTGCCTTCAGTGTTTACCAGTTTCGTTTAATCAGACAATATGAATTCCACATTAAAAGCCTTTTAAGTCATGATTAGCTTATTTAATAATTTCCATGCATTACTGATTCAGTGCATTAGTGTCTCTTCTAGCAGAAATTCCTAATACAAATTGGCCAAGATTCAAGATTCCTCATACAGCTCATGCATTTTCTTGCTTCATGCTTTCAGAATTTTTTATTCTACTTCTCTTTATTGCTGGCATCATGTTCCCTCAAAGTACATAGAGAAAAATATATTGGGACTTCTTGTGTAAATATCAAGAACCACACAAAGTACAGACAAAAGGAAGCAAAGATTTTATTGACATTTCTTTACACAGAACACAAGCTACACAAAATGCCACAATAAAGCATATGTAGAAAAATAGTAGAATCATATTGGCACTGATGACTATTCTTTATTATTATCATCATCTTATTGTACAGGTTTCATCATAACCATAATAAATAAGCATTAAAATTTCACAGTGGCATTATAAGCTTTACATTCATGATCTTGTTTATACAAGGGACCATGTCAGATATTTCTTCACTTTTTTTGTATGATCATGATTCTAAGTAGTAGAGATAAAAATTAAAAGCCCTTTCCCTTAACCTATAAGGATCTGTCCACATTAATCCATTGACTTGATCCCTTGAAGAGGTCTGCATTTGTCTAAAAAGACATTACTTCTAAAACACAATTGACCAATTGGAAAATTGGCCTTAGAAAAAACCCAGGACATTTTTTATCTTCAGATGGTCCATCTATGAGATGCCATGAATGCTACTGGCTGCCTTTCAGCAAGGTCCTTGTGTGGTATAAACTGCTTTACCACGTTAACCCACCTGGGGATCTGGCCCATTATAGAAAAGTGCATTTGAGCAGCATTTCTTAAGATCATACCTTTAGTCAAGACCTTGTGAATGCTGAGTCAGAATATACATTTCAAGAAAATTTATTCGTGCCTGCATTCTCCCCAAAATGTCATGGAACTGATTCAGCTTCACTTGTTTCCATTTTGTGAGATTTGTTTTGTTTTTTGGTATGTCTCTCATATCTTGACAGACACAGTTAAAGAAAACTGAAGTATACGGCAGTTGACAAATGCTCGTTAGGGAAAAGAAAGTAAATTAGAGAGAAGCAGAACAGAACGTGTGTTGTAAATCTTCAAATATTCTTAAAAATAAATACACAGTACAAAATTTCCAAGCTAACAGATTCTAATTATTGCCTCCTCTGTCTGATTTGAAATATAATTTCAAAGAAACATAACTGCCTCAATCAGATGTAATAATATATAATTTAAAAATACAACCTTTAGTGCCACATGACAGAATCAGTTGCTCTCATATTCAGACCACAGAAATAGTTAGACTTAAAAATACCACAGATTAGTCATCCACAAAGTTCAACTTCCGTATAAAATTACTGGCTTTAAACCCAAATTCGCAGAAGATGTTACATGTACCAGTTACATCATGCATATTTCTTGCCCTGAACAATCAGCCTTAGAGTACAGTACTTGGAGAACAACATATCTCTGATGCATTGTTTTGCAGCCTGTGTGTACAAATACGGGCATGTTTACCTGTGCAAGTATTTTACAACCACTATGATGGATAGAAATGGTTATTAAATCCTGGGGTCAGTCTCCTGATTTGTTTTTTTTTTTAAGTATTAGTATTATTTTAATTGAACTGATTAAAATTGAAATCAATCACTTCAAGTGTTCCACTTGAATAGATACTGTGCAGCTGAGAAGTTTACTTCTAGTGACCTTGCTAGCCTTAAATATCAAAAAGTTACAGTTGGATTTTCAGAGTTACAATCTTAATACTTTTTAAAAGGGAGTTACATCAAGTTTTCCAAGACTCTCAATCCAAAACAATGGTTCCAGTGTCAAAAACAGTACTTGCCTGTGCACATTGCTTAGAGGGAAAGATATGACAACAAGCAAGTCCTGCCTCACAGAAGAGTTTTGTTTGGAATATGAACTGTAATTTTCTGATTTTATACACCTGAGTGTGAAATTTGCTGCACAGAATAGAGGGATAGGACAGAGGTAGGGATTTGCCTGTTCCTGTGAATTGCCAAAATTAAACAGACATGTTGTCACAAGTTCCCTCTAAGCAAGACCAAAAGTCTTGCTTAGAAAGCAAGTCCTCCCAACTAAAGTTTGTACTGTTTGTTAAAGGTAATTCTGATTATAGAGAAAACTGCATTTTTCTGATACCCTAGATGTTGTGACTATCTGAACTTAAGTGGGAAGGTGGAAATTAAATCTCAGATATTGAGTATGAGTATACATTGATAGATTTAAATAGATGATAGAGGCTTTAGTCCAAGATGGTTAAAAAAATTCTTCAGTACTAAAAGGATTTATTATTAAAGTCAGTCCAATCCTGTGTTAACCTGAACCATTGAACTGTTCATGATTTAAGAAAGCTTGCTATAAAGTACAAACAACAGGACATATATATGAATTTCAGTTTATTTCTGAACTTTGTGTTTAGGAATATACTGATCCAGATTCTCACTCAGAAGGATAATCCTAAAATGCATGGCATAAAGCACCAGTATTGCTTCTTTCTTGGTAAAACAAACAGTGAAAATAAACCTAGAAAAAACTACTGATTATGTGATTTTACTTTCAGAAAGACATTCAAAATGGAGTACCATGATTTGTCTAGGCTGATCTCCCACATGCTTCATAAGGAGATTTAACAGAATCACAGAATCATAGAATTGCGCAGGTTGGAAAAGACCTTCAAGATCATCAAGTCCAACCGCAACCTAACCATACTACCCTGACTCTAACAACCCACCACTAAATCATGTCCCTGAGCACCACATTCAAATGGTTTTTAAACACATTCAGGGATGGTGACTCAACCACCTCCCTGGGGAGCCTGTTCCAGTGCTTATCAACCCTTTCTGTAAAGAAGTTTTTCCTGATATCCAACCGAAACCTCCCCTGGTGCAACTTGAGGCCATTTCCCCTTGTCCTGTCACCTGTCACCAGTGAGAAGAGACCAGCCCCGCTCTCACTGCCATCACCTTTCAGGCATTTGAGGAGAGCAATAAGGTCTCCCCTCAGCCTCCTCTTCCCCAGACTAAATAGCCCCACTTCCTTTAGTCTCTCCTCGTAGGGCATATTCTCCAAGCCCTTCACAAGCCTTGTTGCCCTTCTTTGGACCTACTAAAAGAAGAAGAAGGAATTCCCCAAACTGGATGTATAGCCAAATATACACAAGTAAACACAGCTTACTAATCATTGACCTAGCAGCTTAAAAATGAATGCTTAGTTGAAGAGGATGAATGCCAAGAAAAATTTTAAAATGGTGGCAAGCTTCCTGTCTCAGGAGATGGGACAGCTTGGTTTGACATGTTACGCTGACCATGGAAGCCACGGAGTTGGTAAATAACACACAGCAAATTCAAGGCTCCTTACATAAAATTAGTCAATGAATGGTCTGTCAAGAGGCAACCTCTATGCAAACCAATCTCTCCTCCAGTGAGGTGAAGAAACCATCAAACTTCTCCTTGACAGGAGCACTGGAGGATAACAAAAAATGTTCCCCCAAAAGGAACCTATTAGACTTTGCAGTCACCACCCGGTTCAAAGTACAGTTTGATATACATACACTACATACGGGGATATACATTAATTACATATAAGAATATAATATATATCAGGGAAAAGACACTTTCCATATACATGGAAATGCCATTTCCATATAGGCATGTGAGGCATATCACCCAATTGTTATGTAGGGAATACAAGAACTAAACTGTGTGTTGTTATTTTTACTGCAAGTGATGACACCTTAGATCATGAAGATCTCCAGTGCATGTAGCTGCATCTATGATACTGTATGAGAAATACCTTGACTTCTGTCCACCATGAGGAGTAATGCAGGTAGACATCCACATACGTAAGCGAGCATTTCTCCAGAACTGGGAAAAGTAGATTTTTACTAGTACTTTAGGAATTAAAAAGTTCTTAAATTAATTGCTAGAAACCATCATGAAAATTGAAATACTGGGGCTCTTGGCTGCTCTATTTACTATTAAATCTGTGCATGGGAAATGTAGAATAAATGAGGCCCTCACAGTATTTGAACCACCAACTCTGACAAAAAAAAAAACAAAAACAAAACTTAATTGAGACTGGATTTTCAGATAGTCTTTACGGAGGTGTTTTTTTGTTCCTTTGGATGAGCCGTTTGTTTGCAGTTTGTAGCTCTTCAGGTCTCAACCACATGCCAGACTCAGTAAGAGCAGTCCTATTTACTACGCTGCAGTTTCTTATTTTTCCAAGCAAGAATCTGCTTGAAGATGTGTAATTTCATGCATATACCTAATGGACTTCTGTCACGCATATGTACATGTGAGAATCAGTTTTGCACAGATGTGATTAGTTTCCTGCACAGATAATAGGATCTTCTAGCTCTTTGTGTGGAAGTAGAGAGTTGAATTTACAAAAGCAGACAAATCAAGTTTCAAGGTTGTAATGGAAGTTAATTCAGCCTGAACTTTTGCATAAGCAGAGCTTATACATATTTATTCTTTATGCTTTTATCCTATACAGAGAAGGCCTAGCTCATCTGCATTTAAAATGGCTCTACAGTGATGAAATTGTTTTCATAAGCATTTCTATCCAGTGCATGAACTTCTCTTAGGGAAGTGCGCATGTATTATATAGTCTTACTAAAACAGAGAGGAAACAGCTGCATCTCTTTCAGACCACACAACCTGTTGGGAAGCAACATGCCATAGGTCTCATGGTCACAAGGTGAGAAAACATATCTGTCTCTAATGCCAGGGTGAAGATGACTCACATTAGGTTTCCATACATTTCAATCTTTACCTAAAGATTACCAATGACTAAGAATCATATCAAATAAAATATGCAGAAACAGCGATTAGCATTATAGTGGGCATGTGAGGAGTGCAAAATAGGCACAGACGTAGTAGATGCTGAAAGAGAGGCCTACAAAAGGCAGTGATATGATACCCTTGCTGGTACAATCACCAGGCTTACTCTTGAGACTATCAAAGGCGTTCAGATAATGACATAATTTTGTACATTTGTTTGAAGGTAAGGACTGAAGGATGAAGAGAAAAAGTATTCATGGAAGCTTTAGGCAAAAAGAAAAGCAGATGAAATCAGTTAGTGGAAAAGTGACTGTGCAAACTTTGGAATCACTGAGCAAAGCAGAATTGCGTGAAGCAATTTACGTTACTCAAGGGATAGCAAATTAGGAGAACCATAAGATCTTGCTGCAGTCACAACATTTGTTTCAAAAGGAAGGGGTAAATAAATATTAAAGATTGACCTTGGAATTGGTAATTACTTAATAACATTCAAAATCAAAATTGTTGTGTGTATGCGTTGAAAAAAAACACTCTTAGAGAATTCTCCATGGGCATGACCTGTAGCATCCAAATGACCAACTGGAGTGAAATATGATGGTCTGTCTTGATGATAATTTTCAAATGGAAATTTAAGTCCATGAAGAAAACAGTCATTCAGCTAGGCTGATACATATTGGCATGCTGCGACTACCGCAGAAGTGCACCATGACTAATCATTATATAATGAGATATTTACATAAACCTTCAGAAGGGTCTAACTCTATTGTTAGAAGTTCTCACTTTCCTCCTGTACCACCATATAGCTATGTCAAATGCAGTAATAGGAAGGAAGAGATCTTCTTCTCTTAACATGCAGAAAGCACCAGAGGAACCTGCAAGTCCTAATGAAAGCTTTGGCCTGAATTCCCAGTTTTCACATAATTTTGTAATAGCTTTCTCTTTCAAGCTTGGCCTGTCTTAGGCAAGGGAACAGTAAAGAGGATTGGTCAGTGAATATTTATGAAGTGCTTTGAAGTAAAATAGTGCTCAGTGTTCCTCCTAGTGATTTCCAAAGCTCTGTGCAAAGGTTTCAAACCTTCACCATACAATCTTTTAAAGCCAACCAATTTCAGCTTTCACTACTGTCAGTGGAAAGACCTGATTTTGAAAACAAGTGAACAATTTTTTTGAAGAGAAATGGGCATCAGCGGAGGCTGAGAAAAGACACATTTCTAGCTAAATTTTAAATGATCCTGATTTGTCTCTGATGTTTTCTTGTTATCCGCCTGTACTAGTCAAAATTTGCACCTCAATATAAAAAAACAGAATAGCTAATAATTACAAGTGTGATCCAGTCCAGTTTTCACGTACATTCTAGGCACCCAAAAAAAGTCTGACGTTAAGTGCACTTTCCTGTCTTCCTTCCTTCCCTTTAGTCTTTAATATTGCCCTTCAAGGTTCTGGGATCCTCACTCTTTCTTGCCCTTTTCCTTCTTGTGATCTATCACCCTTCCTTGAGAGAATTTATTCATCCGGGCTATCTGTCAAACCTCACTAGACAAATTCATTTTACTCATTGGAGCCTGGAGGTTTACCATGCTGGTTGTAAGACAACACCTAAGTACTCAAGAAGAAACATTACATTGCTGTTTTGTTTTTTTTTCTTCTCTAGAGAAGAATCCCAGAGAGATGGAGTTTCATTTCAAATAGTCATGTCCCCCACTCTGTCCAACTTCTTGAAAAATGGCCTTCTCTATTGTGAGTTTAAGAGCTTTGCTTAAGAAATAAGCATAGCCTCCACAGATATATCAAAGTAAATGTTTGCAGTTTGAAGGGAAAACCTTATCGATACTGCTAATGTAATTAATTTATACAAAGAAGCTGTATATGAAAGGACAATACATTCAAATTCCAAAGGTTAACACAAAAGATGCGGACTGTACAGTTGATATTTGCTACAAAGTTAATTCTTAATATATATTTCTCTATATATAAATCAATATATAAAAACCATCTAAAAATGAATCAGTGTTGATTGCTATATTGTGACGAAGTCCAACCAGTTAAATGTTATACGCTGTTAGAGCAGACTTAAAATATCCCATGTTATTATCAAGGCAATATTGTATTAAGAAGAAGAAGAAAAGAGGGAGACTATTCTAAGAACCTCAAAATGAAAGATAAGCTAGACAGTTATTGCTAATGTTTCCCATAATGTTCTGGGAGCATAAGAAAGATAAAATCAGTATTACGTTATTTCACTGGAATGATGTCTCCTAGATTTTTCAGAAGCTTTCTATCACATCCTCCAAGGAGCAAGTTGCATGGACCTAATCAAACTCCACTGAAATCAGACTCCACGCCTTGGAGGAACATTGTATGTTCAGGAACACATAAACCTTTAGGTATGTTCATTCATCAGTCACAGTATTGATAGTCGTGTAGAGTGTTGAAAGGGCCACCAATTTCTGTAGTAATACAAAAGAGACCTCACAGTCATGTGAACAAAAGGTTAAGAATACTGACTAATGTGCAAGGCAAGAAATCATCAGTCTAAGTTTAAGAAGCACAACACGGGTATGCTGTCATATTCAGTATACTCAGGATTAAAAACATGGAGTGTGAGACCTTGAAATAAGCACACCTCTTTTGTTGTACTTCTTTGTATATACTGCATACACATGTGCGCGCATTAGGTATGTATATATGTGTAAACTGGCCTCTCAATGACTTTAAAAATTTTCTATGTGCAGACTCTTGAAAATTTTCTAAAAGAGGAACAGATCAGTATAGAACTCACTGAAGACTGCTGATGTTTGGGGATTGCTTTTCTTCCTTGCATTTCACATACTACCTAGAAGTCAATGTCTTCAGAACAAAACCACTGCATTGTATAAAAGCTTAACCTAAAAGTCTCAATATGTTTAACACTGTGTAAATAGTTTACCAAGGAAGAAGGATGCTGACACATAAGTTTACTTGGCACTAAAATTTTGAGGCCGAAAAGAGATAAAGACTTCCAAAAACAAGATGTGGGTACCAGAAGCTCTTGATTCCTGACAGAGAATTTATTTTTAACAGAGTAAATTCAGCTTTTAGCTTAAAAATGTTAATTTTTCAAAGGAAAACAAAAACAAACAAACAAAAAAAACCCACAAAAGTATCTACCTATTCAAGTATTTCAGCAATATTTAATGTTCACAAAACTTGTCACTATTGAAATGCACCATGTCAACTCTTTCTATTTAATTTCAGTGTCACTTTTGAAGGGCAGAAGATGATTTTTAAGTGAAATATACCTTCCTGTTTTCACATGATCTTAGTCTCAGCTTTTTGTATATTCCTACTTATTCCTTTCTATTTCAAAACATGCCTACACTATCAGATCATCTTCGTTCCCATTTGCTAGCAACTCTTCTCTTGAACTAATTCTATATAATTTTTCCAGTTTTCTTCTTTAGAACAAAGCAGTTTTATCCTTTGTGTGTACAAATATTTCCCTGGGGTTTCCCTGTGAGTTCTTTTGTTTTCATTTTTCAATTCTCCTATTTCAGGAATCTACACTGTTTTATCTTAGTTCTCTGTTGACAGTCTTGACATTTGGAACCAACTTTGTCACTTTTTATGTTCATTTACTTCATTATACAAGGCTGGTCACTTATGTTTTTAAATAAATTACACTTGCAGTAAAAAAAAATATTGTCTTCCTTCCAAACAAAAACATTTGTAAAGACTTATTCACCTTCTCCTTTTTTTTGAAAAAACTTCTGTGACATTGAAAATTTATCAAAATTGTATGAAAACTTATAGAAATTTATTGAAATTTGTCATTTAAAATGCTGGTAACTTTTAATTTAAAAAAAAATGCAAAATAGAAAAGTGAAAAATGGATTATTTTCCATGCTCTTAAAAAGAATGCTGATATCACTGTATGAATAAACTTTTTAATGTTTTAAGAAGCTGTACCAAAAAAATAATTAGGACTGCACATGGCACTGCAGATGGGCATTAGTAAAACCTTATTAGAGCATTGCAGATGAAGCCTTATGTTTTTAAGCTTTCCACAATCCTTACTGCTCTTGGTCACCAACCCATTTTCATTGGATTGTTTTTTTACAGGGATATTACTGGTCAACTTTTGTATTTCAGGGTCAGAATGATAAATAGAAACAATTATCTTGGGGTAAATGTATTTGGATACAAATGTAAAAGTAAAAATTTTAACTCGAAGGTTATAACGACAAGCACAATAATGGTATTTTATAAATGTAAACAGGAGAAGTCTTAACAGATGTCACTGCTACTTCACAAGTAATCCAATAATCTCTTATCAGTTTGTCAGCTTCTAATTTAGACAAAAGGTTAACTAACTTAAGGTTTTCATAAAAAAGACAAATATCAAGAATTTTTTTCATTCTATGTTAACTATTTCCCTCCTTTCCATGATATGAATATGTGCATGTTACAAATTATTATGAATAATGAAATCATTTTCTTTTGCCAAATGGAAACATTAAATCTTTCATAAATGTTGACTTTTCAGTTCATCATAAAGGAGGTTTTAACCTGAGTTCATATACATTTCTTTCCTCTTGAGTTAACCATCCCAAAGTGCTACAGATGTGTATCTTTGTTAATACATGAATAAGCATTAAATCAAGAACAGCTAAGTTCCTGGGTTAGTACTTGACAGAAATTGCAAACACATTGTCACATCTCATTTAGATAATTAACCATCTATATTCTGATTCTCTCCTTCAGAATTCACTCATGTCTTTATGTGGACAAACGACATAAAAACTGAAAAGGAATATTTGTTTCTTCCAAAAGCACCAATATTTGGAAGCCTGAATGCCTTAAAGCCATAGCACTTTATTTTCTGGAAACAGAAATGGAAATGGAGAGAGTCTGAAAGTCCCACCTGATCTCATTTCTAATACTAGAAGCTTTTGGCTAAGGGATTCTCCTCCATTCAGTGAAATGGTTTGCCTCTGTTACCCCACACTTCAGGCACTATTTGAAGTAGTTGAGTCCTGCCACGAGGAAAAATTTCTCCAGGAAAAGTTCGGAGTCCAGCACAGCAATGTGGGCAGCTCGGCCTATCAATGTGTTGGCGGTGTTTGGCAGAGCATGGAACACGTTGTGTCTGATCAAAGTGCAGTCCTTTGCCCCAATTAAAGGCTGAAGTAGGTTGTTAATCATTTCTGCATAAACAGGGCCTGCAAAAGATTTTAGATGTTACACCTACATGCCAAAGATGCCAGATCTCCTCTTTCCTCTCACGTCATATAAGGACAGTCTCAATGGAAAATGGAAACAAGGACAAAATGCAATAGAAAACAGTTTATTACAAAGATTTGCCAAGTAACAGCATGTTACGAATGTCATACTTCATTCTCTACCCAGGAAAGTCTAGTGAAGCTGCTAGCACAAAGAGTGGGATACACCTCAGCATTTAGTCCTGTTTCTCCTGAGATGGAAGGAAATACTCTCATTTTCTCTCAGGAAGACAGCTGGACTCATGCTGTCTGTGAAGCTGAATGCAAAAGGGTCTGGCAAGACACAGAGGTCTATTCAGGTTTCTCTGGGGAATGTAATGCAGGAAGAACATCATGTCTTTCTGCAGACAGCTCAGGAATTTATAGGGCAACAACAGCAGCTCAGGAAACTTGAACTCATGACTGTACGCTGAATGTAGATCTGACATCTACTAGACCAAAGATGTCCCTCAGACATATCTGGGGTAAAACGAAAGAACTGCGTGAAGACAGCCATGTTGACTTTGGGGTTTGGGTGTCTCTACTTCCAAGGAGTACTCCCATTTCTAGGTAATCATAAATGTGAAAAAGGTATAAAGTTATACTGAACATTATTTCTGGAAGTAGAGTCAGACTGAAACCACTGAATATTCTATAAATGAGTGAGACTGTAAATAACAAAGGCAATACTTGGAACAATGCACAGACTGAGCTCACAGGAGAGCTAGGCATTTGATGGATTGAGTCCTGATTTGCTTAGCATGATTTTATTACAAACCAATATGATTTCAGATCTCTCAAATTACCTGCCAATCATCCAAACGCTATTGAAAACAAAGAGAAAACTCATTAACTTTGGATGTGCCAAGAGAGATTTCATTACATGAGACAATACTAATAATTCAGTAAACTAAGGAGAAACATTGTTAAGAACTAGTTCTATTTTCATCACTTTAAAAAATAATTAGGAGGACAAGGGGAAGAATCAATAAGAAATCTTTGATTGTAACATAATTGAAATTGATATTCATCAAATAAATAAGGTCTTTAAAAGCTTTTCTTGATTTTAGTCATTTCCTGTGGGAAAACAACACTTCCTTATCAAATAAGCATTTGAGTTTTGATCATGCTGATGAAAGACTCTTGTGATACAACAACCTCAGTTACACAAAAACACTACTTCTTAGCAGCTTTGCAAAGACAGAAAAGATCTTAAACATACCTGTGTGTCTATCTTTGAGTGCATTTTTGCACATTTCTATTCTTGCTGAATGAAAGGGTACATATCTGTCTTGGGGTGAGGCCACTAATACAACATTTTTGAAGTACTGAAGACCTGTAATAAACAAATGCGTTAAGCACATTTATAATAGAAGAACAGAATCAAAGAATGTCTTGGATTGGAAGCCATTCCAAAACCCTTGCTGTGGGCAAGGTTGGCAACCACTAAATCAGGCACTAGATCAGGCTGCTGAGAGCAACATCCAATCTGGCCTTGAAAGCCTCCAGAGATGGGGTATCCACAACTTCTCTGGTCCAGCACAATGATGGACAGTACAAATACATTCATGTTTAATCACATTTTAAAATCTACCGTGCAAAATAGTTGAAGAATAATTAAAACATAAAGCACAAACTCAAATTCATAAGAATAGCTTTAAAACAGTTTATCTTACTTTTGTGAACTATTTATTACTTATCAATGCATGTATAGTTTAATTATATATCAACCATAACAAAAAAAAAGCAAAAACTGTCTTGGTTTCAAATAGTGATTGATTAGAACCTTAATCTTGTAAATATTTATGCCTATAAACATTGGAAACACATGTGTACTTACAATTCACAGAACTGGGGATCACATTGAAAAAATAACACAAAAAAAACTAGTAAAATAGAAAAAAAATTGAGAGAAGGAGGACAGAAATAAATTCATTGCTATGACATCATACTATCACATCAGTATGGAAGGAGCCTTGGGCATCCTGCAGTGATAAATACATGGTGATGGTACATGGACTAGAAACCAAGAATTCTCCCTCTTCCCTTGAGGCAATGGGGCTGCCATTGGCTACAGAAAAATGTTCCAGCTGCTTACTCTGTATGTGGTCTCTTGAGCCCTCCATCATCCTCATTCAGGAGGAGAGTAGGAGAATGAAGGCTAATGTAGGCTAGTAGGCCAGAGATTATTCTTAACACAGGAGGGCTGTGTGTTTAACCTTCATCCTTCCCTTCCTCTGATAGAAATTAGATTCAGAACCAATTCCTTGGTTTTCTAGATTTCACAGAAAAGTTGACCATCACCACCACAAGAGAGAGCTCTGCTAAATACCTTTACTAAACATGACTGAAGCCATCATTTTATTCCTGTGTAATCAAACCAATTTTGTTTGTGGCTTCTGCTCTGGAGCAAGATGTAGGTGAAGCATCAGTGAGTTTTATCATAACTAAACTCTTATGTGAAGAGGCTCAATAGAGAATAATGTTATTTTTTTTCTTTTAAGACGAGCACAAGGAATATTAATTATATCATGTACTGTGTTCAGAAAATTATTAAACAGCTGTATGCCCGTCAGAAAAAAAAAAAAAAACATTAAGAAATTGTACTCATCTTAAGATAGGTTTCATTTCCTAACAGCAGCATAATGGAGTGCAAGAAAAAAATTAAGTATCAGGTAATGACTCTCCATGTAGGAAGAAGGTTCTGAGAACATGAATATTGATTCTATTTCTGCAGCTTTGGGGATCTGATCTGAAAGGAAGACAGGTGGCTTTTTTTTTCTTTTTAAAGTAAAACTTAGAATGCCAGTAAGTGCCTTGGTAACTCACAGATTAAATTCTGCAAAGAAAGTAGTAATTGTTTTATTATATCTTGTAAAACAGATTTTTTTTTTTTTAAAAAAAAAATGGAATAGCGTTCTAAACAAATGATAAGTGTAGTAGTCGGCAACCGGAAGTATGGGATGTGACGTGATAGGACCTCTCCTGCCTAGTGTGCTTGGGCGTAGAGGAAGCTAACGAGGTGATAAGGAAACATATATAAATCAATGTAACGACGCAATAAACGCCATTTTGCCGCTCATCATGTTGATGTGTAAATGCAACAAGGTGGCCGGGGACAGAAAGTAGTCCTTGCAGGCAAGGCGACAAGTTACGAACGGAATATCAGATGTGGTGATTTCCACAGATAAGTAACAGCAGAAACAAAAACTGTAGAAACAAAACCAGTAAATGCGTACTTAGCACAAGTTTACTCATAGAATCATAGAATCACCGAGGCTAGAAAAGACCTGTAAGATCATCCAGTCCAACCGTCCACTTATCACCAATAGTTCTCCCTAGATCATGTCCCTCAACGCAACATCTAAACATTCCTTGAACACGCAACAATAAAAACATTCCTCATACACAACATTAAAAACAATACTTAAGAGAATACATTTGCCTGAACAGAAGGATTATGCTTACTTTCTTTTCTTACAGAAAGCATAATGTATTTCATTTATTCATGGCAGATCAAAGAAGGGGGAAAAAGATCACTATGCAGACAACATTTTTGCATTGTGAGGCCATATATCTCACTCTGCAGTACAGAAGTGTGACAATAGACATGAATAAAATCTGCTCTTCATCTCACAGCATCATATTTCCTAGAGATAAGAGATAATAAATTAAAAAAAAAGAAGAAAAAATGATTTGCATCTATTAACATAAATTAAGTGATTGTGGCCTGTTATTTCTTGCTTGAAGAATATGAGATCAGGTGCAGGACTGCTTCATCATGGAAGTTTTAATTGGGCACTAACTGTTTGGTAACTATATTCATTCATAACTGGTGCAGAAAAAAGGCACAAATAAAACAGATAATTTAGAAAGAGCAGTCCTTCTTGAAAGCCAGAACATTTAAAGAAAGATCAATAATAGCATGTATATTTTTTACTCCTTGGAGAACACAGCAATCTAGCAGAATCCTTTGGAATAACTCCCAACATTTGCACAATTACATTAAGCCCCACTCACCTGTTTTTTGGCTGAGCTGGTAGAGGAAACACTTGCGCAGATCTGCATTGTCCCTGAAGGTCAATTGCAA
The DNA here is from genome assembly GCF_002078875.1 of Numida meleagris. Lineage (NCBI taxonomy): Eukaryota > Metazoa > Chordata > Aves > Galliformes > Numididae > Numida > Numida meleagris. The sequence goes on from NC_034410.1 coordinate 142,253,356, forward strand.
AAGTGACCCTGATTTTTTCAATTTCTGCATGAGCCATAGACCTGCAATGAAAAATGTGTGTATATTTTTAGCCTTTTTGCTAATAATCAACCAAATGGATTAAAGGTATGTGCCTTCAATAATAAACTCGAAGTGAATACAGTAAGGTTAGCACTTCAACTCCCTTATTTTATGTCTTTGTTTCCTCTTGTATTGCTAATAAGCAAGGAGAAACGTCTAGGTGTCTCACTTGGACTGTCCAGTGTTGTGGTAACACAAACATTCAGGAAGTCTGAACATCAGGACATTCTATTCCCATACTATGGTGTTTTCTTCAGCTTTGGAGATGCCTCTTTATTGGCGGTACAAGGACAAGTGGAAGAATGTAGCGGAAGCAAGTTCTTCTTCTGTTGCTCTACACTCATGGATTTTGCAGAGAGCACAGTCTTGGACCATGTAGTAAATGCTCTCCCATTAACTCTTACCTGTACTAACCAAAGTACTGTTGTTGTAAAGGGTTCCAAGGTGAGGCCCAGAGAGGGACAGGAAGGTGTGTAGCTTGTTGAGGTAATAGCGAAACCTGGGGCGAGTTAGTACAGATCGGATGATGACATTACCAAGAGAATGCCCAATAAAACTGTTGAGAAAGACAGAATAATATAAATACAAAAAACATGCATACGGTGTTTAAATTAAATATAAGGGCAACAAAAATTGCTCTCAATTGCACTCTATCAGGGCTTCCAGTAGCATCATTTAGCTGTCATTCCATATTTTGTTTAGCCTCATTAATACTTTCTTCTACCTATTACAATGTAAAAATTCAGCTCACTGACCTTAATGGCTTTTGACATAGGGCACTTTTGGAAAAGCTAATTTCATTGAATGATGCTCATGGCCACAGACTGTTACAGACAATTAACTGTCAGAATGCTTACCTTATTCGGGATATGGAGAGGTTATACAACTGAATATGCTGAATAATTTCATCCAACAATCGGTCAGTCATTGTATCAAAATCAGCAAAAGTATCAGTCTGGTGAAAAAAATGTTTGAGTAGGTGAATTAAAAATTACTCCAGTATACATATATCCTAGGCTATCATTATTTTCAAAATAAATCATAAGCACAAAAGTAGTAACTAGTCAAAATTTTCTTTATGAATGCTCAGTGGGGGCAGAACTTTTCTCAGTCTCCTGATCTAAAAATTTAAGCTCTTTGGAAACAATCATGAAATTTTACTTTCAGTTTATTAGAAAAATATTCCAACTAACATTGCAAACTTACTCAAGTATTTCTTGCATCATCAGTAACATCTGGTTACTATCGGTCACGTGGCTGTTGGTACAGCCCACATGGAAATTCACTGTCTTACACTGAGTTCTCAGGTGAGGTAAGGCCAAACCTTTTGTCAGAGTTTATTTGACCTTACATTGTGTTTCTAGCTTCAGACACATAACTCAGTATTAAATTTCGGACAAGATTAATCCTACACTTCCTTTGTAGGAAATTGAAATAAGATCCTGTAGAAGACAGTATTTTAAGGCGGATTAAATCACCTTCCATGGTTGCTTTTGTTTTCCCCAATGACTGTATCTCTAACTTAGGCATGATAATATAAACTTGGGCGTATAATTTGTTAATAGTAAGACTAACAATATCAGGCTGAGTGATTTCTGATTCATAAGCAAGACTTTGAAGTAGCCTGACTTAATAGAGTGAGAATTGCTAATGCTCAGCCTCTCTAGACACCATACTCTGCACAGGGAATAAAAGCTTCTGACATTTAGAATTGAACAGATTACTACGATGAAACAGTTTACAGCATTATATGAGGGCTGCTCCAAAAGTAATCCATCCTATTTTATTATGTTGGCCCACTGTTTCAGAGACAGATGGTGGTGGTATGGCAGTAGAGGCTGAACCTTCCCACCAATGCTCTGTTACATTTTGTTGTCATGTGACAGATGGCAGCAGAGAGGCAGTCTGACAAAATGGCACCTGACATGGAAGTGTGTATGAAGCAAAGGTGGGGCACTGATTTCCTCCATGTGGAAAAAATGGCACCCATTGACATTCATTGATGCTTACTGATTGTTTATGGAGACCACACAGTGGATGTGAACACAGTGAGGCAGTGGGTGGTATGTTTCAGCAGTGGTGACAGTGGGTCACCTCTTCTGGTGCGTATTTTTATAAGCACAGCATTCAGGCTTCTGTTCATCGCTGGTGAAAATGTATAGCTAATGGTGGTGACAATGTTGAAAAGTAGTGTTTTGCACCTGAGAATTTGCTCTATCAAATAGTGTAATTGTGTTCTTCGTATCTGTTGTAGTTTCCATGAAAATAAATAGGAAGCATTACTTTCAGAGCAGTCTACATGCATTATACATACATAGGTGATGCTGATGCTAAGGATGTTATCACAAAATTATTAGGCTATTTAATGAAATGTTGTGCGAATGTTGTGTGTTTGTTATTCCACAATATCAGTAAGAGAATGAGTGCCAGAGAGAGACTTAAACAGTTTGTTTCTTCCAACAGTAATGGCAATTGTGATACAAAAAAAAAAATAACATATTGTTCAATCTACACATTTGCAGGCAGATCTTATTCAGAACTGTGTCATCTGGCAAATCAACAGGACTCTAAATCAAATAACTAGTGAGTTGCCACAAAAACAATCATCAAATGTTGGAGCAGCTATTCAGAGCAAACATATCTAGTAATTAATGCTTTTGTGACACAACCCATCTTGCTAATTGCAGCTCCAGCAAAAGAAAACACGAGCATATTCACTTTGCAATACTGCATTAAAATAAATGTTCACATAAACTACAAACAGTTCACTAACCTCCTGCCTGTTTGTTTCATCTGCATTGATAAATAATGATTTCTTCTTAGGCTCATCATCTCAAATCTTTCAGGTTATTTAAAAGTGGAAGAATACCAGCTTGGACATTAATCACAACCAAAACACATCAGAAGTCATATATCACCAGGTTATACATCTGTCCTTCAGTACCTTCAGTATCTCAGCCTGACTGAGCTTGTCAAATAGAGGAGTGCCTAAAAAAGCTGGCTTGATTTTTTCCTCTCTTAAGGAAAATTCAGCTAAACATTTGATTTCATGGATCATTTTCAAAGTGGTTCCCAGGGCAGGGAAAAAAGGGTGACTGGATGCTTTCAAGAATCTGAACACTTAAAAAAAGAAAAAAAGAAATATATATATATATATCTTATTTCCAGTGTTATGGGAACTTTCTCACTTTTTCACACTACAGGATTGAAAGTTCCCATTGTGGTCTCAGGATAATGGTAAGTAGAGGTGCTGTAAGAGCCAATGAGATCTGCACTGGAAGGTGGCAAATTCATAGACTAACAGCAACTAGTCACTTCTAAGCATAAAAACTGTTGAGTAAAGAAGAGTGGAAAGTTTTGACTCAAGTTTCTCAGCTGATCTTAAATCATAATAACATTTCTGACCCATCACTGGAAATCCTTATCTTATGCATAAATGTAGGCCTCTGTGTCATAAATATGAGTTCATTGCAAAGCAGAATGTAGAATTCATTTCTGTCGCTCTGCTTGGACTGGCAGTGAATTTTCCTGGAAGACATTTCTTTATCATTCAAGAATATAAATCTCACAAAAATTGTAGCAGGCAAAATAATGGCTGATGCACCAAAAGAAGCTGACAACACCTTCTGGATATTTTACATCCTCCAGAGAATTTAACATCATTAAACATGCTGCCTTCTGTTGGCACTGTGTCATTCAGCATCCAACAGGCAGAGGTTGCTAAGGTTTCAAACTGACAAGATAAACCAATTTGCTTTGTGTAAGTTCTAGTCTTGTAAGTAATAATCTAATTGCTTTTGACTTCAATGCTAGAAGTATTTCCAAATGGGTTTGATCTCCAACCTGTCTTACACAAGAACAGGTCTTTGTGCTCAGTCCTACTAAAACTCATTGAATTCCCCAGTACTATTGCTTCATCCAGCTAGTGAAAGTGCATTGCTGAAAGCTCTTTCAGCAACACCAACAGCTTGTAGGAGATCTAAAGGAAGACAAAATTTAGCTCTGTGCTACCTGATTTCTTTCAGACATTAGGAAGTCCAGTTTTCCACTAGGGAGTCCCAGTTCTATAAAAGTCTTTACCAGTCGTAGATCTGCACTGTTACCTAGAAACAAATGACACTTTATAAGATGTAATGCAACAGAAAAAAAATAATTGAGACTTAATTTAATACATTTCGCTTCTAATAAACCATTGCATCAGGAAGCTCTTGCTAACTGATTCCATGCCAGCTCATCACACCATAGGATCATGCATTGAAACAGTGGGAGAGCAAGAACGCTCAAATCTGTGTGAGGAGGGCTGGACCTCACCTCCTGCTTTTATGCACTGCATGAGCTGCACAAATAGTGTGGAGGACAGGGCAAAGATAACTCAGTCCCTTATCTACTGAACAGTGTAGGTAAGACGGGGTCATCAAAAGGCAGATATCTGTCCCTTCCAATTTGCAAGTGATAACACCAGGGGCACCACAGACCTTCTGGGGTCCTTAACAACTTCATACTAGACAAATTAGTCTTTCAATTAGAAAATTAGCATGTCGCTAAACAATCAGATACCTCCATAAGCCATGAGGAATTACTGTAATGTACTCTTACTGTACACTGAAGGACTGACGTAATTTGGTGTAGAATTCTGTCTAAATAAAACAAACAAAAATATCTGCAGTACTCATTTCTTAAATACTTAATATTCTCCTAAACTTTTAATTATAATAACATATAAAAACTAAACTCTAAGATAAATGTTTTCCTTAGACTCTCTGTTCTATCCTGTAGATCTGCCTTTTTTGTTGTTTCTTACACCAGAATGACTCTTACACACAGCTGTACCTCCTGGTCTTACCATCCAATCCATGCACACAGACAACCAGGTGAATTCCATCTTCCAAATTTTCTTCCTCTTCCTCTGGTGGAAAATACGGGATATCAGAAGCTAGTACAGATAAGTCACTGTACAGAAATCCTTCAATCTTCATTTCTTTTTTAAAATTTTCTTTGGCCTGATAAAAACTGGAGAATACATTAATTAATCACAGTAGAACTGGGTGTTCAACAGCCAACTAGAACTGAGAAGGTTATATTCTGATTGAGAGAAATCAGGATGTAAGGAAGATAATGGGCTAATAAACAGGAGGAGAAAAATGAATCTCTTCTCTAGGTACCCTGGATGCCCATTCTCCCATTGTCTAGTTTCAGGAACTGAAGCTAATGCCCTACAACCCAGCTGTGATCCCCTTTCGTAGTTTAGTTAATGGGTGAAATTAAGCAGAAGAGAAAAACAAGTTATGGCACTGCAATTGTGTAGGATCAGTATTCATGTCTGCGTAACCATGACTTCATAATGGAGGGCAAAATCTTAAAGACTATTTACACACCTAAATCCCACTCATTTCCGTAAGGATTAAAGATCTAACTTCTCTGAAGATCTTGGGTCTCTCTGTGTTTTTGTGTCTCCTAGCTGCTTAGATTATTTATCATATATAAATCATATGTCTATTTGGATTACTTAGACTGTAATTCCTCACGCAGCAACTGTCTCTGAATACAAGCTTTCATTATCATAGAATCATTATGGTTAGAAAAGACCTCTAAGATCATCTAGTCCAACTGCCCACCTACCACCAATATTGCCCTCTAAACCATGTCCATATTACATCCAGCCTTTCCTTAAGTATGTCCATGGGCAATGACTCTAGCACCTCCCTGGGCAACCTGTTCCAATACCTCACCACTCTTTCTGAGAAGAAATTCTTCCTAATATCCAACCTGAACCTCTGCTGGCACAGCTCTTGTTCTATTGCTAGTTACCTGGGAGAAAAGGCTGACCCTCACCTCACCACAACCTCTTTCCGTATTAGGGCCCTGAATTTTTTCAAGGTGTCATGACACGAGAGCAACATTGACTAAAAAATTAATTAGACATTCTTACTTCAGCATCCTTTCATTGGCCTCTTCATCCACCTCATTTGAATGAGAAGAGACAACTCCAAAAGAGCCTAGAGGCTGACGTGTGATGGGAAATGCAGCTTGCTTTGCAGAGAAGCCAACCATCGCAGGGGTCTCTTTGAGCACAGAAGAAAAGGGAAGACATGTGGCCGTGCAAGAGACGGAGAGGTTAACCACATCGACAGCCTTTCTGCTTTCCAGTGCTACCCCCTCCACTGTAACCGAGTGAAACCCGGTGCCATTAGCTACGAGTTTATGCTCTTGGTTGTCGAGTTCCTGAGGATACTTGTCCTGGTAGGATTCTGCTGCAGGATCTGCTGAGGCAGGTGAGTCATTGAGCTCAATTTCCTGTAACCCCTGCATTTCTGTATACACCAGCAGGCTCTCATCAGCAAGAAAGCTACTGCATTCTCCTTGCATTGAGTCAAATTCTGTTGAAGTCTCTGAAGGACCTGAAACAGGATTACAGATATCTGGTACCAGCTTTATGCTTTGTGAGAAACTGTCCTCTCCTGTTTTTCTCACATTGATGTACAAGTCTTGTTCTATTTTTAAGCTGTCTAGCTTAGATGTATCCTTTGGATCTTTAATGTATTTATCAAACTCATCTATACTTCTGTCCAAGCAATTATTAGCCCTTGGTGTTTTTAAGCTGCACTCATCATTGCTCTCCAGTGACTGGCATTCAGAGTCATTATCTCTGAGAGGATTACATACAGGTGGTTTTGCACATTCCAAACTACAGTAAGTCTCTGAGAAATCTTCCTTTGCCTCCTCCCTTTGTAGATCTATGTTACCATTACTGTCTTTGGCAGGGGGTTTGGGAGGTCCTCTTGGTTCTAGTTGCCCACTTTCAGTGGTGATCTGACACACAGAAAAATCTGTCATTAACTGCCGATCTCCATTCTCTGTTTCCCTGCAGCTTTTTAAATATCCTCCTGAGTCTCCTGAGGTTGCTTCAGTGTGTTTAGATATGTCCACCTCCTCTGCAGGCTCCTCTGGGCTACTGATCTGAGGAGCTGAGACAGATTTGGTCAGTTTGGTAAGCTCCACGTCTCTCTCTTCCTCCTCAAAGGGCAAAGAGCTAATGGATGTGAGAGACGCTTGGATCCCGCTGGGCAGGCTGGTATTGCTTTCTGTGTGCCCACCCTCCAGGGAATTCCGGTGGATGGCATGTCTCCGTACCAAGTGGTGCAGGATCTCTCGATCACTGGGCAGCTCCAGAGCCCGGCTCCGAGCGTCAGACCACGCCACTGAACTTGGTTCACTTTCGATGCCCGAATCTGATATTATAGAGGAGGATCTCTTTATGACCCCTGACATCAGGGTAAATTCTTCACACTCCTCAGTTCGTTGCTCCTTTGCAAACAACTTCACCTCCAAGCTGTGGGAGGGCAAACCTTTCAAAACAGGCGGCAGAGGCTTGCTATCTGGATCTGCTGTTCTTTCAAGCCTGGTGAATTCACTCAGTGCAAGCTCAGAACTGAAATTATTCTCAGGATGACCAGATTCAGCTGTTTTATGTATTTCAGTCCTGCCTTCCAAGCCATCACTTCCACATGCCCCACACTCAATCTGAGCACTGACAATCAACACGGGCTCACTTTTGTGGACACCCTTATTGCTAGATTTCTTCTCTCCAGAGGTAATACCCACTGAGTGCCGACTGTCTTTTAATAAAACTTCCTTGCATGTTTTAGACTCCTCTGATGCACATTCTGTATTGCTTAGCTCTAAGACAGAAGTAGTTTCCTTACTTGAAACACAAATATTTTCAGGTTTCCTTTGGCCTTCTTTGTTCGCTGTACATACCTGAGATGTGGAGTGCTGGTTTAAACCCTTGGCTGCAAAAGCAGCACCTTCGGTATCACTATACAAGCAGGGATTCCCGTTTATCCTGTCTGTGTGTATTAGCAAAGTACCTTTGCCAAAGTCTCCTTTCATTCCTACAGTGGCATCATTTGATGCAAGATTTTCCTTCTCGTCTGTTTTATCAATTTGAGTATTGGCAGGAACCTCAAAATCTGGGAAATCATCCAAATTCTGATCTGAAAGAAAGAAAAAACACAAGTGGTACCTCCACGAACACAATATACTACCCCGATGTGATGCAGAACTTGGAAAAGTGATTATAAGTAAAGTATGTATATTTATGCTATATAAATTATCTCTACATTAGAACTATATTACAAATGCAAATGTCAGAGCTCATTTAAATGGAATTATAATCAGTAAACAGTTAAAATTAGGCCAAAAGAAGACAGAATTATACCAAGGAAAGCATATCTTATTGATACTATCTAAACTGCTAGTTTCTAGCACTGAGAAATCAGTCAGAACTGGCACTTTACATTCCTAGTGTTGTACCACATTATAAGTAGTGCAGATCTTGTGAATCAGCTTATTACACAGTTTAATGGCTTAAATATCAGTAATTATCATTGTCAAAATTTAGGGTGTTTGATGGCTCTGGAAGAGTGGAAACAAGCTGTATTTACTGGACCATGGTCTCTTATAGTAATATATATTACCTCTGTGCTTATTTTTATAGTTGGTTAAAAAGAAAAGGGAAGCAAAGACTACAAGTTTGTACTTCACTGTTACGGAACTAAATATTTTCTTAATGGAAAATCTGATTTAGGTACTCTAGGGGAAATTATTTATTAAAAAAGCAATACTGCCTTTTGGGGACAGTGTTGGGCTTCCCAGGAATTGTGAGGTTTTTTGTTCTGACTTTTCTTAACACTAGATGTCACTCTGGGTATGAAATTTTTCTGCTGTTTGTTACCAATCTTTTTTTCTTTCTGGATTCTGCTTCCAGCCCTTTCAACTAAACACTGTGTAAAATGAAAAGCATGAAGTTACAGTAAATAATCTAAAGATCAATACCAGAGAAAATAGATGATTTCAGCTCTATTCTGTAGGGGCTTATGCCCTCATCCAAGGCAGAGCCAGTCCAAGATATTAGAGACCAAATACCTTGGGATAGGGAAGTCAACCTCCTCAGTTTAAGCTGTCTTGTGAAGCTGTACTCAGGGTGTTTCACTCACCTTTGCAAGGCAAATCCATGTACCTATCTTCAAAAATAACAGGAAGCGTGTTCCAGTCCCCATCAATGTCAAGGCATTCTGCTGGCAGCGGGGGCATGCTGGTGAAGTACTCTGAATTACGAATTTCTGTAGAAATCTGTGCATGACTTTGGATCCTGGCAGCAAAGTGCAAAAAAATTGAGTGTTTGAGTGGTTTCCATGCTGTTTCTCAGTCACTCCTGCAAGCCAGGCAGCAAAGGCAGATGTGTAGGCAGTTAATAGTAGTACCCTTCAGTTGATATATCTGAGGGTTATAACATTTTTAGAAAGGACGGGCAAGGCAAGAGGAGTAGAGAAGTGGATAGACTGCGAGGAGCTTCATCTGAGAAATAGTCAGGAACAGGTTGAAAGCCTTTGGATTAAGATTAGGGATGGGACCAATAAAGAACAGCTGGTGGTCAGGGTCTACTACAGGCAACCTGATCAAGGGGAGCCTGCTGACAAGGTCTTCTTGCTTCAGCCACAAGAAGTGTCGTGCTCTCAGGCTCTCATCCTGATGGGCCATTACAGCCACTCAGATATCTACTGGTAAAACAACACAGTGAGCTGCAAGAGATCCAGGAGACTCCTGGAGTCCACTGATGATAACTTTCTGGTTCAGGTATTGGACAGACCAACCGACCAGAGCTGAAGTGTTCCTGGAACTGGTGCTCACCAATGCAGAGGAGATGACAGTTAAAAAGGCATTAAGATTGGAGGCAGCCTGAGCTTGAGCAACTATGCCCTGGTTGAGTTTGTGATCTTGAAGAATGTAGGCCTGGCAAAGAGTAGAGTCAGGACCACATTTTGGCAATATTTCAGATTATCATTGGTAGGAGGCAGGTAAATAATCACCATGTGCTAGTTAACTAGAAGAAACACTCTTTATATGTTATGAAGGATTACTGAGACAACAGATTTGAAATTCAACTGATCCATCCTCATGCCAGCGTGCAAAATTCCTATAACCAGACAAAAAAAAATTGTGCAAACCATCATACTGACTTCATCTTCAGAACATAATTGTTGACCATCACTGCTCTTACCGGCTATTTTTTCCTCAGACATAAGCGAGTCACTGGTTGCTAAAACATGACTCAGGCAAAAATCGCAAACATCTAACTGCTCATTCTTGTTTGCATCAATACCTGGGTATTTGGAATTCAGACTTAGCACCATAGTGAAGTTCTCACTGACACTAATAAACAGCATCAGCATTTATACTAAAGGAGATATGTAAAAATTACAAAGTAAACTTTCTCTGAGACCAGTTTCTGGCACAAGAAAAATGAATCACTGATACCAATATTTTTCTCTGTAAAGTACTGGGAGACTATGTCACCTGCCATCCTGTGTAATACCCAATCCATTTGAAATGGTATTTCTTGTTGTATTTGAGTAGTAAAATACTGCCATGCATGTAGGTGTATGGCTTAACACAAATCAGGCTGGACGGGGCTCTGAGCACCCTGATGTAGCTGTAGGTATCCCTGTCCACTCCAGGGGAGTTGGACTAGATGGCCTTTAAAGATCTCTTCCAACTCAAATGATTGTAGGATTCTGTGATTCTAGGGACTTACAACCACAGTATGGGAGGCAAAAACAAGGTTCTTGTCTGGTAACAAGAAAGACAGAACTGCGGAAGAAGTATGTTAATGTTTGAAGTGTAGGTACAGTATCTGGCACACTGGGAGCTGACCTCATCTGGAGCCTCTCTGAACCCAATTAAAATGCCCTGCTGGCACCCCCACAAGTAATAATACTCTGGCAGCCAATATTCTGCTTTTCTAAATGCACCATATAGCCCAACCAAAAGGAAAACAGGATTCTGCCATGAAGCCTGTATAGACCAAATTAATGAAATTTACTGCAACTGGCCAATATTCAGCATTTGCTAAATATTTTACTTTTTGTATTCTCTCACCTCGATAATCAGTGAGGAAAAATTATGCTTAACTAGATGAAAGGGGTTAGCTCTGTGGTTGTCTGGAGAACTAAAAGCAGTTCATGCAATTAGGCTTCCCTGTGTGCCAGGTTGTGTTTGCTTAGATGGGGCCACGAGTGATATTTGCCCTATCGACAGGGTCCTGACATGGGGCTTTCCTTGTACACACCTCACTTAAAACTTGACATAATGAGGACTAAGTGAGCACAGCTGGGCCCTTGCAGCCATGACTCTGCTTTGATATAGCAGAACAAGGTAGCCTTGTATAACCCATCACTAATGAAGTCACAGACCTTTCTACCAGCACCAAATAGGCCTTAATTTTCCTTGAGACAGATTTAAGAAAGTCATGTTCTTCTTTGCTCTTGGTTGGAAACAGATGTCTTACTTAAGCCCTATCATTGTAACAGGTCTGCCTGTGATTGCCTTTGAGGCACTTCTGAAAGACAGGTTTCCGTTCTGGTAATGCTGTGGTCCTCCTACGTTCATGCAGGTATCATCTGGACATCCCTCATTATTTTAAAATTCAAATCTGCACAGCTTTCCCTGAACTCTGCCTTCAGGGATTGAGTCATGAGTATTACCCATGCTATCCACTTGGGTTCATTGGCAGTAAGCAGTGTCAAGCAGAAAGAAATAATTATCTTGTTCATGTTTAATAGCATATTCTTGTGAATGCATTTATTTTCGCAGACTGTTTTGCACTGTTGATTCCCAGTTGGCCTAGATGAGGTCTTTTCCAACCTTAATGATTCTATGATTCTACGACTCTTAATCAATTAATTATCAGCCCTGAGCTCACACCATTCCTACAATTCCTCCAGCTAATGTGGTTGTCCTCATTTGGTGCTGCATCCAGTGAATGTTCACACCTCTGCATTGACCGTTTAATAAATCAAAGTTCTGCAGATACGGATCTTCACTGCTATGGAAAGTAGGGATGGGCTAAATACCTAAATAAATCTATGAATGCCTATAGCCAAAAACATTAAAAGAGTAGAAAGCAAACTCATAAAAGTTAATTTTTTTGTTGCTTTTCAACAGTTACCTCCTATTAAAATTTCCAGTACTAGATCTTGTAGAGGAAGATTATGAATTTAATTGAAGAAAGACATCAAAGATGTTTCCGTCTGCCCTGATGTTGGTGGTGTTGCTGGAGATAAGCTGTGAAGATACATGCATCCAACTGGGAAGATAAGTAGGGAAAGAGGATCACCTACATCGTATCACTAGAATGCTAATTAATATCAGAAAGGGAGTAAGAAAAAGAACTCTCTTATAGGAATTATAAGAATTTTAAAAGTAGTCATCTCTCAGGCCTCATCTTACTTTTGATATTGCTTTCAATGGGTTTACTATATGGAGCTAGAATAGACCTAGTGAATAGTACCAAAACAAACCCCCCATAAAGAGCAGAAAAGATCTCATTCTTGGTAGAAAAATATATTAAGCAATTATATTTCCAGCTATACCAGTGGCAGGGGAGATTTGATCGGTTACTTACAGGCCTTCTTGGAACGTCAGCACAGCAAGTTTATTGTGTTCAGTGTAGAAGAAGGCTTCTGAGAATCTCCTTACCTGGGGAAGAAACAAGTTAAACCTAAGATCTGCTGAAAGGTGCCAAGTGCAATTAAACTAAAAGTAGAGCAAGTCCTGGATACAGGACTAGATTCCTTTATATGTTTCATTTGCTTTGCACTGCTCTGGTGACAGAAAGAATATAAAGAGTTCAACTCTGCTTCGCTTTCCCAGTCTAGCACAAAGCAGTTTGCTGTTGCTGGGAGGGAAGAACTGTCCCTTGACAGTAAACCAAGATTTTCTTTTGTGTATCTTCCCACCACTTTCCTTAAAAAGTTGAATTTAACATTTTTCCCTGTAGTATTAAAATGAGGAAGATTTCTTCCTTTCCCACTGTGCAAATCTTAACAGCAGTGGAGTGAGTTAATAAATTAGAACAATTCAAAATTGATCATCTTTTCTATGGAAACAGTCACAATTCCCAAGATATTAAAGGAAGTTTTACACATCAGCACAGAGGCGAATAAGCCCTATCATGGTAGAAACATACCTGCCTATGACACAATACATACAAATGAGAGCAATTCAGATCTCTTTAAGGACATTGGATCTGCTTGAATAATCAATTAAAAAATAGCCACAGATTTGAAGATCTGGGAGAGGACAGAGTGCAAAATAAGCTATAAAAAATTCAGTGTTGCTGTCTGCCCTGGAAAGTTTTGAGTTTCAATCAGTCCATCATAATGCGCAAAGCACTGAACTGTTGAACTGCAGCCCATACATTACTATGAATATCTGTAAGAGCAACTCCTATTATGGTGTAAGAGAATGGCAGTGAAAAGCACATGTCATAGCATCTCAGCATCTCCCTAAATGCCAGCCCATGTCAACAAATGGCTTTTCTAATAAAAGAAGGAGTAACACCCTTTAAGAATACTGCATCTTTTTATCTGGGGCTCTCAAACTCTTTTTCATTACTGGGAAAATATTATTGCACACAGCTTATCTGGAGAGAAACTGAAGCATGTGAGGATACATAATTTGCCACAGGTCATGCCAGCAGCTGGGATGTGTTGATGCTGAGATTCACCTTGCTGGAGCTGGGGTCCTATCAAGTTGTGTTCTTTGGCTGATGAAGTCATCCTGGACCTCTCAAAATCAAGGGAGACCCAGCCAAAATAATGAGCAGAGTCTCAACATTGTTCACAACTTCCTGAATTTTATGTCTCCCCTTTGCAAGCATTCACATTTTCTCATCTCCAGTGACTGGACCACCAATAACTTTAACAAGTACCAGTATGTAAGCTGGAATGCCAACATCTAGGTTGTAGACACCTAAGGCAAAGCAAGATGAATCCTATCATTTTCTGTATGCTCCTAATCTAATTATTAGATCAGGCTACGAGCTCAGCTCAGCTGAAGTGATGAAAGTGATGCACAGTCAATAACTAAAAAAGTCCTCAAGGAAGGCACAGCACTTGCTGAGCTAATCAGGTACACAGATCTGACAAAGTCAGTTCAAAAGGCAATCATTTTTGTGCCTTCTTTATTACCAAAAACCAATTTCCACATGAAGAGTAATAATATTTCATTCTGTGAAACTCACTAGGAGAAAGGCGATAGCTAGCTGTGTACGTGTGACACAGTGAAGAGAGCATTCCTCATGGCATAATTTTGTACCTTGAGAAAGAAGTTGAAAGAAATTCATCTTCTGGTTATTTGTCATTGTGGTGTTTGTGCCTTTTAAAACATATGTTTGTGATTGCTGGGTAAGTAACTAGTATGGGGCATCTCTACCTCTTTCCACTCACCTCATGTTCTGTGCTGGATTCTGGTGTTCAGAGTACACTCATTTAATACAGGATTCTGGGTACCATAATATCAACATCTTTCCAATATTCCAAAAATTGAAATATGCAATTTTAAATCCTCTTCTCTAGTCCTTATCCTACTAAATTCATCTCCCTTAAATATTCATAAAGGCACAAGAGTAAGAGAAATATCTGTCTGTATACATCATTAATGTCAGTCAGGAGGTTACCATTACAGAACTTGCTTTTAACTTCCTAACATTACCCTTAGCATATGATGCTCTTGAGTCAGATAAGCTGTGACTTCTGGATGGAGTGTTACCACCTCTAGGAACTGGGTCCACAGGGCCAGGAGGTGTGAGCAAAGCCAGGCGAGGTCCTTGCTTATCTGTTCTGCTATCTTCTCTGGATTGCTCAACAGCTAGAGGGAAGAAAGGGCTTTTTGAGAACAAGACAGTGGCAGGATAGAAAATCAGCTAGCATGTTATATTAAGTCCTTTTATGAACAACAACAAAGTCCTCTTGATTTAGAATTATTGTTAATTCACTATTTTACCGCAAATCATGCAATTGAAACTTTTGCTCTTTAAAAGTCTACATTTTACTACAAAACAAGCCTAGTTATAGAACTGGAGAGAAAGAAGATTAAGATGATCATGGGATAGGACAATCTGTCCTTCAGGGAAGGGATGAGAGAGATGGGACTGTTTAGCCTGAGGAAGAGGAGGCTCTGGGGATCTCATAAATGTCTGTAAATATCTGAAAAGAGAGTGCAGAGAGCACAGAGCCAAGCTTTTGTCAGTGGTGCCCAGTGCCAGAACAAGAGGTACAGGGCACAAACTGGAACACAGGAGATTCCCTCTGACCATCAGGAAGCACTTTTGTACTGTGTGGGTGATGGAGCACTAGTACAGATTGCCCATAGAATCTGTGGAGTATTATCCTTAAAGATCATCAAAAGCTGCCTGGACATGGTCCTGGGCACCCTGCTCTGAGTGTCTATGCTTGAGCAGGGGTTGGATCAGATGGATCCAGAGAGACCTTTAAAACACATTCATTCCTTAACTATGTGAAGTGGGAATATCCTCAATCTTTACAGAAACTTTACTGTAGATGTAGTAAATAAGGAAAAAAAGAACAACAAAGAAAGCAGATTCCAAACTACCCACCAGATGGTGCTGAATGCTCTGAAATAATAAACCACAGCCCATGGTCTCTTTTCTGACTGTAAAAAAAGCCATCACGTCCACTCTACGATACCAGATGGGTG
>NC_034410.1:142268985-142269973 GCF_002078875.1 Numida meleagris
CAATACATTATTCAAACAGACATCCCAGAGTCTGCTGTTTCTTCCGTCCTGTACCAGGATTGGATGGAGCCCTTGGAGCTTTCAGCTGCACTGAATGCAACCCAGAGAGTGCAGGTCAGCAGCACAGTCCCTGCATACTGACCTCCCTTGTTTGCCAGTTTCTTTAACAACAGAAAGACTGGTTTGGCACAAAGGACACACAAGAGCATTCCCTTTTCTTAGGGATCCTAACTGCTTCCATGAAACAGAAAATACTTCCAGATACGTGCTAGAAGTGGAATTGTTCTTTCTTGGCCAAGTCTTTTTTCTTTTTTTTTAATTTTTATTTATTTATTTATTTATTTTTGTTAGAATTGTAGTCTAGCTGCAAGCCCATTTTTTGCATAGTTTATCATGCAGTTAATTTCCATACTGGTGACACTGCAAACTAAGTCATGATTAAAAGCAAACTGTGTGAGAGAGAAATAAAGAAAATGCATGTGTAAGTAATCAACACAGATATTATCAGAGTTTGCATTGTTTGTGTGCTATTCAGTCTTAATAATTTGTCAAAAATGGGACAAGCTCCAGTACCCATTCAGGTACAAGGGACATCACAGGATGCTGTCAGACAGATGACACTCCCCATACATCATTCTTTTCAGAGTCAGGTCATTTCTTTATTTCTGTACTCAATTTTATATGCGGTATATCAATCTTTTTTCTTTTTTCTTTTCTTTTCTTTTTTTTTTTTTGTTTGAAATTTAGCCAGTAAGCTACTTCTTACATCAAAGACTGAAAGCACAATCTTCAAAAAAGTCGTATTATTAATGGGATGCATACTAGCACTAGGTGTATGATGGCTAATTTTCTATTTTCTTGATTATTGGCCTTGTGTACAGGAAGGAAGGAAGGAACAGAAAGAACAAAAGAAAAAGGAAGGAAGGAAGGAAGGAAGGAAGGAAGGAAGGAAGGAAGGAAGGAAGGAAGGAAGGAAGGAAGGAAGGAA
>NC_034410.1:142270068-142368677 GCF_002078875.1 Numida meleagris
AGAAAGAAAGAAAGAAAGAAAGAAAGAAAGAAAGAAAGAAAGAAAGAAAGAAAGAAAGAAAGAAAGAAAGAAAGAAAGAAAGAAAGAAAGAAGGAGAAAGAAAGGAAGAGAAAGAAAGGAAGAAAGAGAAAGAGAAAGAAAGAAAGAAAGAGAAAGAAAGGAAGAAAGAAAGAAAGAAAAAAAAAAGAGAGAGAGAAAGAAAGAAAGAGAAAGAAAGAAAGTTGAGATAGACAAGAAATCGAGAGAGAAGAGAGAAAATGGAAAGAGAAGGAGAAAAGATGAAGAGAGGACAGAGGAGGAAGGCACTATGTACTTTTAATTCTCAGAGTTTTGCTGCCCAGCCACACACTGGGCAGTAGCCTAGCAATCCTAGAAAGGCTGGTCAGTTCGCAGGGACTCAGTTCCTCACAGTGAAGTTCCTCAAAGTAAAGCCCATGAGCTAAAATTGTCATTAAATATGATTCTTTCTATTCTGTTCACATACTTCGTGCTGTGTAGTCTGGTTTTAACAATACTGTTAGTCAAAATGAATTTAGAGAGCATTTTGGAGAGATTATTTTTGCTTGGCTGTTTAAAAATCATTTGCACGATTAAAAAAACATGGACGTTCAATTTTATCCTGTTTTGAATAGCTACTCCGTCCTTAGGTTAAATAGAAAACAAGGCAAAATTCACCTCCTTCTCTCCTTTTGTTTTTATTTAATTTTAAAAATGGACCTGACTCTGGTAACACGGTGGTAATGGGAAACTAACCCCACGGGCTTCCTTCTGTATAGTTTTAATAGCATTTTCTTTCTTTATAAATGACTGTCCTTCGTGCTTTCTGCTGAAGAGAAATGGCTTCAGTTCCCATATTCCTAGAGGCAAAATACTGGGAAAGCTTTGCCAATACTCTTCTGAAAACTATAGAGTTTCACATGACTTCTGCACTTACATTGCAGAGATGGTCAATGCTACTCCTACATCCCAACAACACTGTACAATGCTTCAGCATTTACGTCTTATTAGTCTCTCAAAATTCACTCCTTAATCATCAAATTATCCACAGATTGATAGAAAGCCATGATTCTGGGATGCTAATGCCAAAATTTTTAATGGTATACAGGAAAAACACAGTAAAGTCTGTATCACTCCAGACAAACAATCACTCTAGCTATTGCATTCTCCTATCTGTTACTGCTCTGTTCCCAGAAATTTTAAAAAACTGTCTGGCTTTATAAATATGTACATTCAAAGCAAGTCAGTATGTTTTTGGTGAGAGTAAGAATTGGACAGGAATTTGAAAATACAGAGAAATTAGACTTGACATTTTCTGACATATGCCAAGCCAGTTTGAACTTTGCTGGACTTACTGGTCCCGAGGAGACTCTAGATTATGTTGTCTGACCCACAATAACTTTAAGGCTTCTAAATTTCTGCAACCCAGTTGAGCTGAGTCCCATAACTCACATTTCTCTAAATTTAGATGAAATCAAATTTCTTTCTAATAATCCAACTTATGTCTTGAAATTAAGAAATTTGCTATTTCAATCTTTTTTTTTACATACGGATAAAAAACATTGTCTCACCATCTGTAACTGCAGTGTAAATATACTTGCAGTTTGATTTGGTTTCAACTCCATTAATTGTTATTTTGTCACTCTTTCCTGTGCTGTCTTCCTGCTAATAAACTGAGCAAATCAAAAGTATTAAATCTCTGATTATAAAACACTTTCCCCAGTGATCAACTGACGTTTGCATTTCTTCCTGGCTCCCTTGATGACTGCCTGTGTCTCACTTGAAATCAAAAAAGCAGAAGTTCAAGACAGTAATTCAGTTACTGCTGTGTCACAATCACTTTTTTTCTACCCACGAGCTTCGTTAGACATTTAGGTGTTTTTATTTGAAAAAAAATGTGGCTGAACAATCTGCCAAAGAGTATTCTCTCCTGTCAGCACAAAAGCTGTAATTGTAACCTACCCCAAATCAACTTTTGTGACTACTACTGACACTCTGGTTAGGCTCACTGAAGGATGATGAAGCATCCAGCTGGTGACTTGTTAAAAGTAACAGAAACATCATGTAAGTGAATAATCAAAATTATGTGAAATTATTGGTGGAAAAGAAACATCCAGCAGCTTTCTTCTGGCACCAAATTACCTTTCTCCCCATTCTAATACATGATTGTGCTGTCTCAGTACACTTGAAAAATAGACACGAAAAAAAGCACAGACTGATTCTGTTAAAGAAAATACCTGCAGCTCTGCACAAAGCTGAGATAACGTATCTTCCACGGGTAGTTCCTCTAGAGGAAAAAAAAAAAAAACACACAGAGAAAGAAACAGATCAGATTTAAGAATAGTAGATATGAAGTGTTAAGGCTGTACTTTTTGTTCATTCAGTAAACAAGACATTTGACATTCTTCATCAACGGACAGGTTTCAAGTTGGACAAGTTCACCCACGATACACAATAAACCTTGTACTTGTAGAGGTACAGGTACAACTTCTGCTTGTGTGACTTAGACAGCTAAACCTGTAGATGTTCTGGAAGGTTGTTAGGACACAGGATAGAATTTCACTTTTTTATTGTCTGCTCTCTCTTCTAATAGAAATTTCCTTACTAGCTTTTGAAATTTATCAAAATATATAAATATCTGAAGGGAGGCTGCAAAGAGCCAGAATCTTTTCAGTGGTGCCCAGTGGGAAAAGGCACTAAACAGAACTCAGGATGTTCCCTTGATCACAATGAAGAACTCCTGTACTGTGCATGTGATGGAGCCCTGGCACAGGTTGCCCAGAAGCTGTGCAGTCTCCTCCTTGGAGATCTTCAAAAGCCACCTGGACTTGGTCCTGGGCATCCTGCTCTGAGTGTCCCTGATTGAGCAGGGGTTGGGCAAATGGACCCAGAGGTCACTTCCAGCCTAAACCATTCAGTCATTCTGTGATTTATGGCCAACTCCTAAACTAAATGCAATGTTGTGTCACTGTTGGAACATCTGAGCAAACGATGTACAATAAATGGTTCTCCTTATCATGTTACTCAAGGCCATGTAACATAAGTCCTGCATGTCTGACTGGTAATAGACTGAACATCTCTGTAGTGCCCTGTGCAGTGTGAAGAACTTAGCCTTGAGCATGTAGGTATTGCTTTGATGTAGTCTTGAGAGAATCTAGCACAGGTATGCTCCACATTAAATGCACAACAAACTATAAAGCAGGGGAGGATATATGTCAACTCTTCAACTTTTGCAGCTAGACTTTGTGATGCAGAACTTTCTAATAGTATACATAAAGAAATAAAACAGAGAAACCAACCAACTAATTCCCTTCCCAATACCAAGTGACTCTTTTTAAAAGTACTACAGACTGAGAAGCGCAGCACCTCAGAAAGATCTCTCCTTAGCTGGTAAAATGTGAGAAACAATAATTTCCACTTTTAATGTCATAATTAGACTACTAAATTTTTAATAGACTATTCAGAGGCCTAGGAAAAAAAAAGAATTAAGAAAGTCCACAGAGGAGATTTATAGTCTTGTATTTGTCTTAACTATCTTTAGAAAGCTATGATGAGATTAATCTCACCAAATACAGATGTCTAAAACTGAATGAGTCATTTACATTCTCATGGTCAGTGGAGAAAAATGAATAAGTATAAGGTGCTGTTCATGTCATACTAAGGTAGAAAGCACTATTTGTCAGATAATATACTTTATGGTCCTAAATGGGCCTGTTTCTCCCTAGTGACTGTAAGAACACTCTGGGCAACTGTCTCACACAAAAACAAGCTTTATATTCATCATACTGGGTAAATCTTATACTCCATGATTTTGCTGGCCTCAGAAGTCTGTCCTTAAAATCAAATCTTCAGTAGATTTTCAGGCTGTGAGTAAAATGATACAAATAGTGCTCTGCTCATGCAGCTAGAAAGGGTATTTGCATTTAGCAAATTTGCATGTATTACAACAAGTACATTTGCAAATTAAGTGCTTGCTCCAGTACCAGTAGTCATTTGAAAACCAAGTCAATTGTATTCAGAAAGCCAATACATGCATATCTTAGTCTGTTCTTCAGTTGTGGTCAACCAAGTCTGCCAATTCCTGATCTATAAACCTGTTCAGGTAAAACATAAATCATCTAAAAATGTGCCTGATAACCAAGATGCCTGAAATACAGGTTTTGCTGCATGTTGGATTCTGTTTGACAGCTCATAAGTTGCAAATAAAAATGCTGTAACTTTTTTTTTTCCTGTAGCTGAATGGAATAACACAGTATGTGTTCTTCCCACTCCAAGAGTTGCAAGCTATTTTGAGTGGAAATATATATCAGGGAATAAGACATGAAGTGGAAAATAGAAGCTATCAAGCTTCTATACAAGTCTGTTCAGCATAATGTGTTATATTTGAAAGTGCCTGCAGTATCTACAGTGAAAAAGGAAATTTTTTCCTTTTAAAATCTGCTAACTAATGCAATCAATTCTCTTAATAATCTCTGCAATTCAACAATCTGACAGCTATGTATACAGACATACAAAGTCACAAAAACAGATGAGATGCATTACTTGAATTCAAAGAAACAGTTGGGAGAGCAGGAATTAGTCAGGGATGCTCCTTATTTTCACAGGAGCTCACACTATCATTACAGACATGACTAAATTACAGAGTTCTGTCCCACCAGTCCAACCAGAACTTCCACGTTGGACCCAACAGCCTAATCAGCCAAAAACGGTTTTGCTGAAAAGCTAGAAAATCTAATAAATGAATTAGAAAGAAAAGCAGGATCATTTTAAAGAGCAAGATGTAATTATGCTATAGGCAGAAAATAAATGTATTGCAAAGTATGAGGGAGGGAGTGTGTTTCAAAGGCATTCAAATCAACTTTCTGGTTTTTGTTTTCAGTTTAAAAGAGAGAAATATGTTTGAGCAAAATTTCTAGTCTTCTCCAGATCTCATGATGATTCAGAACTGGAAGTTAGAGCAACTCAGTCAAATATCATTTAGAGGCACGTATTCTGAGAAATTTATCAGAACATTTCTACCTCCCTACCTGTCAGGCCACCTTCAGATGGGGATGAAAAGATTTTCATATACTGAGAAAGCAGTAGTCTGGCAGTAGTGTGCCAAAATAAACACTAATCAGAAAATAGGGGGCAAAATCCTCTAAATCTCTAAACAGATCAATAATTTTGGTACTGAAATTTGTATTGAAAAGACAGCACTGGATTATATTCAGTGATTTAAAATGTCTGTTCTCTTACCCAACTTCAGCTGTGGTAAATCAGGAATCTCCTTCATTATGAGAGTGTAGTACATGTGAAGTCCTCTTTGAGCATTCAAGAGCAGAAGACACAGGTCCTTATGCCATTTGTACGCATGCTGCATGCAGTTTTCAGATGGGACATAAAAACTTCCCTGCATAACAAAAGTATCAAGAAAAGAATAGAAAAATACAGGGATTAAAATTCTTGCTCTCGATTTGTCCTAGAGGTTTCCACAAAAATCTTTTTGTGAGCAGCTTTTCACTTCTAATCAAGCGTTTGGCACTCAGGCCTACCTCCTAATCAACTATCTAGGCACCTATTTACAATAGTATCTCATTCTTTGTGCATGGTCTTCCCAAACCATACCAAAACTAGTAGTTCCCAGGAATGCCCCTGTAGTAAATGGACATGGTCCCATGTACTAAAACCCTCAGTCCAAATGCTCCAACATACCACTCTGGCTCTGCTTTTCACCCATGTCTCACTGTGGAACCAAGATCTTCCAACAGAGCAGATAGTGTAAGCCATGGCACATCCTCTGCTACAGGATAATGAATAGAAAGGACTAAAAGGAAGACTACATTTAAAATCACATTGTATTATGCTCTTCTGTGACCTTTGGAGCTTGATATCATTGTGGTATAGCATCATAGAAACACAGAACTGTTTGAGTTGGAAGTGACCCTTAACGGTTATCTATCTAGTCCAACAACCATGCTTTGTTATGAGTGCTAGTGAAAAAAATGCTGATGGTAATGCTATTCTGTCTACTAATATGAGTCATTCTGTCCTCCAGGATCAACACCAGGATTATGACCTCTCTTGTGGGAAAAGATGTCAACGGGCAGACCACAGCGCATTCATACAAAAATTTTCCCAAACTTCTTTGCACCTTGAACACAAGCTGAGTTGGCATAAAGGCACTATATGTCAAAGATCTCAGTTCTGTCAAAAACACTTATAGAAATAATGTATATTTGAAATTTACAAGGCTAAGATGTAAAATAAAACTGGTTCTTAAACTGTGTTTTTGTGGCCAGGATTTCATGGAGAGTTGTAAAAAATATTACAATTGTCAGTAACAGCTCATATTTCCTAGGTCTCTGTAAGCGATGTATTTTACAGTTTCTAGCCAGATCATGGATCTGTCATCCTCTTTCAATTGCTCCTAATGGTGTAGCAGAAAGATCAGTTACAGCTTGCAATCAGCGATAATAGTTGGTTCTTGTTCCACCACAAGGGAGTAATTTATATGCTTTGCACAAGAAGCAAGGATTATGAAGACAAAGAAAGAAAGCCACCAAAGTACTCTATCCTTGAACTTTATGAAACATTAAGTAAATTGAGTATATGTCTAGATCTGCAGCAGATGAGTTGCACAAAGGCATAAGTCAAGATGCTCCCAATAATGTATAGCTATGGAGAAGCAAGAACAATTTGCAACTGAATCCACAACTGATTGCAAATGGAGTTAGAATATAATTCCTACACCCTGGCTAGGTACTGACTGCCTTTTTGGACACTGAGTAGTTGGTAATTACTAAGCCAATGGTTTTAACAGCCATTTCCCAGAAGAACAGTGAAGACTCACCAACCACATGCCAGTGCACGTCCCACACTGTTCTACCTTTGAGTCCAACAGTAAACTTGCATTTCATGGATCTTAGCTTGAGCTGGGATGTATTCCCATGCTTTCTTGTGCAAATCATCAAGATATGAAATTGCGTTCTGTGGTAGACACAATGGGGACTTCTCAGCATGACCCACAAACAGCTGGTAATGACTGCCTGTATTGGTTTTTCCTGGAAGATATCAAAACCCTCAGCCCCATTATGAATCTAAATTTTACTCTTGCTGTGGAAAATAGAAAAAAAAAAAAAGAACATAAACAAATGCTGCTTGGAATAATAGAAAATCCGATGTGTACTGATACACAGCATCACAAAAATGTCCTGTTCCATAATCCATTGCTGATTTTTTGAAGCAAAAATTGCTCTGGCACATAAGTGCTGTACTGACAAGCAGAAGGAAAAATGTGAGATAATTTCATAGTTCATATCAGTGCTGTAACAGTTGAACAAGTCTACATTTTAATAGGTCTATCTGGAGCCTTTCTTGGCATAAATTGTTGTTTAAAACTAGAAGTAAAAAATAATAGGAAAATGCAACTATAGGTGGGCTCCAAAATGTGTGATTTAAAGATGCTGAAAATCCTCCTCAGTTTATTCTGTATTAAATGTAATAACGTTTGTCTAATACTCATACAGTGCTGAATAAATAAAATTTCTTTGGAATCAATCTGTTCAGCTTATATAGCATAGGAGTTTAGGAAATAATACTTACATAGTGCTAAAATACGAAATGGGGAAATAATTATTACTTAAAATAGTTTACATTATGTGTTACCAGCTTAACTTGGTCATTATTGCAGAAATAGAAGGAAGGGCTGCCAACCAAAGGGACTTGGACAAGTTCGAAACATGGGCCCACAAGAACTTAATCAGATTCAACAAGGTCAAGTGCACAGTGGTGGACTTGGGTTGGGGCAATTCCAGGTATGTGTACAGATTGGGAGAGGAATTCCTTAAGAGCAGCCCGTCAGAGAATAACTTGAGGGTTCTGATGGACAAAAAGTGGGACACGAGCCAGCAGTGTGTGCTTGCAGCCTGGAAGGCCAACTGTATCCTGGGCCGAATCAACAGAGGGGCGGCCAGCAGGGAGAGGGAGGGGATTGTCCCCCTCTATTCTGCCTTTGTGAGGCCCCATCTGGAGTATTGTGTTCAAGCCTGGGGTCCCGAGCACAAGAAGGAAGTGGAACTGTTGGAGTGGGTCCAGAGGAGGGCCACAAAGATGCTCAGAAGGCTGAAGCACTTCTATGAAGAAAGGCTGAAGGAGTTGGACTTGTCCATCTTTGAGAAGATAAGGCTCTGGGAAGGCCTTATTGCAGCCTTCCTCTACTTAAAGGGAGCTTATAAACAAGGAGGAGACTGACTTTACATGGACAGATAGTGGTGGGACAAGGGAGAATGGTTTTAAACTTTAAAAGGGCAAATTTAGATTAGATATTATGAGGAAGTGTTTTACTCTGAGAGTGGTGAGACACTGGCACGGGTTGCCCACAGAAGATGTGGATGCCCCAAGCCTGGAGGTGTTCAAGGACAGGCCCTGGGCAACCTGATCTGGTGGGTGGCAACCCTATCCATGGCAGGGGCTTGAAACTAGATGATCTTCAAGGTCCCTTCCAACCTAAGTCATTCTACGATTTCATGATCCTAATCTGAAATATCATCTTGTTAAGGTGGGAAGTGAGAGTGATGGAAAAAGAGAGATTGCTACAGAGACCAGTCTTGGGGCAGGTAAGACTGCACTGGACAAGGGTTCTGAAGTGAAAAGGGCCACAAAAAAGCTCTTTTTAGGGCTTTTTGAAGCCAGGAAAAGCGCGGTGCAGGTGCCGGGGTGCTGGCAGCTTGTGGGCGGGCTGCCGAGCTAGCAGGGGTGGAGCTGGCACTGCCCACTCTTAATCTTATCCGTGACCTTGGCCTCTGGCCGTTAGGCTGTTAGTAGCTTTGGAGAGGGCGGGAGCTAGCTCCCTTCCACAGATCACGCACAGTTAGCAAGGTGCTTTGCTGCCCACTGAGAACCAGGAGGGGTAATCAGTGCGTGAGCACAGCCCACACTGCCCACACTGTACTGCAGCGGGTGTGAGAGGTAGTGTCCCTCTTTCGTCAGGAGACCTGTTCTCACATTTGTAGTCTCTGAGACTGTAAGTTTAAACATGGTCTCCACCCAGCAGCAGGCTCACCTCAAGAAGACTGTAGCGACCCAGACTGAGGGCCTGCCCAGAGCTGTAGCAGCTCAGGTCTCAGGCTGCAGGGAGTGCCTGAGCCTGCTGCTGCTGGGGGAGGGTGGCAGGGATTCCTCCTGTGTGAGGTGTGAGCAGGTGGATGAGCTGCTCAGCATGGTAGTGGAGCTCAAGGAGGCGGTAGAGAGATTAACATCCATCAGGGATTGTGAGCGGGAGATAGACTGGTGGTGCAACTCTTGGCAGGGAAGACACCGTCTGGATCTGCCAGACGGTGGCAGATCCTCTCGCCTGCCATGATCGAGCTGAGGGAAACAAACTGGGAGAAGAGGAGGAATGGAAACAGGTCCCAGCTCGGCGTTGGAGGCAACCCCCATCCCGGCCCACCTCGGTTCCCCAGGTGCCTCTGTGTAACAGGTTTGAGGCCCTGGAACCTGAGAGAGAGGTGAGTGAGGATGCAGGAGGAGCTCCGCCTGCAAGGTTGCCAAAGTTGCCCAAGGTGAGGCGGTTGACTCCACGCCTTGAGACTGCCTCTGCCAGGAAGGACAGAAGGGTGATCGTCGTAGGCGACTCCCTTCTGAGGGGAACGGAGGGCCCTATATGTCGGCCTGACCCTACCCGTAGGGAGGTGTGCTGCCTCCCTGGGGCCCAGGTCAGGGATATCTCTAGAAAACTCCCCAGTTTGATCCACCCCTCTGATTATTATCCTTTATTAATAGTTCAGGTCAGGAGCGATGAGACTGCTGACAGAAGCCTGAAACTTATCAAAAATGACTTCAGGGGACTAGGGCAGTTAGTTCAGGGAATAGGAGTACAGGTGGTTTTTTCTTCTATCCCTTCACTGACAGAGAAGGACACTGAAAGGGGCAGGAAAACCCATCTCATAAACACATGGCTGAGAGGCAGGTGCAAACGCAAGAATTTTGGAATTCTTTGATTCTTTGATCACGGAGCGGTTTACTCGGCACCAGGCCTGAGGTCTGCTGATGGTTCTGGCTTGTCTCAAAGGGGGAAACGCATCCTTGCCCAGGAGCTGGCAGGGCTTATAGAGAGCACTTTAAACTAGAGAGGAAGGGGGAAGGGGATAAAACCAGGCCTGAAAGAGGTGTGCTTAGGTGGGCATCGGGATTAGGGGTGAGGCAAGGGGCTCAGCTGAAGTGCATCTACGCCAATGCCCGCAGCATGAGCAACAAACAGGAGGAGCTGGAAGCCTTCGTGCGGTAGGCAAACTATAACTTAGTTGCCATTACGGAAACATGGTGGGATCGCTCCCATGACTGGAGTGCTGCAATGGATGGCTACAAGCTCTTCAGAAAGGATAGGCAAGGAAGGAGGGGTGGTGGCGTGGCTCTCTATGTTAGAGACTGTTTTGATGTTATTGAGCTTGCAACTGGGGAAGACAATGTTGAATCTCTATGGGTTAGGATCAAAGGAAAGGCTGACAAGCCTTTCCATCCTGGTGGGGGTCTGTTATAGACCGCCTAACCAGGATGAAGAGACAGATGAGGCGTTCTGTAAACACCAGCTGCAGCTGGTGAGAAAACCTACCAGGGGAGGTGCCCTGCTAGACCTGCTGTTTGCAAACAGGGAAGGTCTGGTGGGAGATGTGGAAGTCAGGGGATGCCTTGGACAGAGCCACCATGAAATGGTAGAGTTCTCAATTCTTGGTGGAACCAGGAGAGGGGACAGGTATTCGGTCCTGGAGGGTAAAGAGGTCCAGGAAGGCTGGTTTCTCCTCAAGAAGGAAGTCCTGAAGGTGCAGGAACAGGCTGTCCCTCTGAGCCGCAAGATGAGCCGGTGGGGAAGGAAACAGGCATGGATGAACAGGGAGCTTTTCCTGAGGCTCCAGGAGAAAAAGAGAATCTACCTCCTGTGGAAGAAGGGACAGGCAACTCGGAAGAGTACAAAGAGGTTGTCAGGATGTGCAGGGAGAAAATTAGAAAGGCAAAGGCCCAGCTCGAATTAAGCTTGGCTGCTGGGATTAAAGGGAACAAGAAATTCTTCTACAAATATATTAACAGTAAGAGGAGGACCAAGGAGAATCTCCATTCTTTACTGGACACAGCTGGGAACGTGGCCACTGAGGACAATGAAAAGGCTGAGGTTCTCAATGCCTTTTTTACGTCTGTCTTTAAAAGCCAGACCAGTTGTCCTAAGAGCACTCTACTCTCTGACCTGAAATTCTCAGATGGGGAGCGAAACAAACCCCCCATGATTTAGGAGGAAATGGTCAGAGACCTACTACTCCACCTGGACTGCCACAAGTCAATGGGGCTGGATGAGATCCACCCGGAAGTACTGAGGGAACTGGCGGAGGAGATAGCCAAGCCACTTTCCATCATCTATCGGCATTCCTGGTCAACTGGAGAGGTCCCAGAAGACTGGAGACTTGCCAGTGTGACTCCCATCTACAAGAAGGGTCGTAAGGAGGATCCAGGGAACTACAGCTCTGTCAGCCTGACCTCGGTGCCAGGGAAGGTTATGGAGCAGATTGTCCTGAGGGAGATCATGCGGCACTTGCAGGACAACCGGGGAATCAGGCCCAGCCAGCATGGGTTTGTTAAAGGCAGGTCCTGCTTGACCAACCTGATCTCCTTCTGTGATCGAGTGACCCTCTTGGTGGATGAGGGAAAGGCTGTTGATGTGGTCTACCTAGACTTCAGCAAAGCCTTTGACACTGTCTCCCACCAGTATTCTCCTGGAGAAACTGGCAGCCCATGGCTTGGACAGGTGCACTCTTTGCTGGGTAAGGAGCTGGCTAGAGGGCCAGGACTAGAGAGTGGTGGTGAATGGAGTTAAATCCAGCTGGCAACTGGTCACGAGTGGTGTTCCCCAGGGCTCGGGGCTGGGGCCTGTCCTCTTCAATATCTTTATTGATAACCTGTATGAGGGCATGGAGAGCACCCTCAGTAAGTTTGCAGACAACACCAAGCTGGCAGGAAGTGTCGATCTGCCTGCGGGTAGAGAGGCCCTACAGAGAGATCTGGACAGGCTGGATCTCTGGGCGGAAACCAATGGGATGAGGTTCAACAAGACCAAGTGCCGGATCCTGCACTTGGGCCGCAACAACCCCAGGCAATGCTACAGGCTTGGGGCAGAGTGGCTGGAAGGTTGTGTGGAGGAAACTGACCGGGGGTATTGGTCGATGCTCGGCTGAACATGAGCCAGCAATGTGCCTAGGTGGCCAAGAAGACCAATGGCATCATGGCTTGTATCAGAAATAGTGTTGCCAGTAGGAGTAGGGAAGTCATTCTCCCTCTGTACTCAGCCCTGGTGAGGCCCCACCTCCAGTACTCCGTTCAGTTTTGGGCTCCTCAATGCAAGAAAGACATTGAGGTCCTGGAGCGTGTCCAGAGAAGGCCAACGAAGCTGGTGAGGGGTCTGGAGCACAGGCCTGATGAGGAGTGGCTGAGGGAGCTGGGATTGTTCTGTCTGGAGAAGAAGAGGCTCAGGGGAGACCTTATCGCTCTCTATAACTACCTGAAGGGAGGTTGTAGTGAGCTGGGGGTCAGCCTCTTCTCTCTTGTAACTAGTGACAGGACGAGGGGAAATGGACTCAAGTTGCGCCAGGGGAGATTTAGGCTGGACATTAGGAAATTCTACTTTTCTGAAAGAGTGGTCAGGCACTGGAATGGGCTGCCCAGGGAGGTGGTTGAGTCACCGTCCCTGGAGGTGTTCAAGAAACATTTAGATATAGCGTTGAGAGAAATGGTTGAGTGGGGTAATTGGTGGTAGGTGGATGGTTGGACTGGATGATCTTGTAGGTCTTTTCCAACCTAGCTAATTCTATGATTTTATGAAAAAAGACATCAAGTTCCAATTCTCTGGTCCTTCAATGACTGTAAGGAATTACTGCCTTCACAAGAGTGCTTCTTTGGAAAGTTTTTGCATGCATAGAGGCAGAGCAGGACATAAGATAGATTATTAAACCCACCTCAGGGACAGTTTAGCTAATGTGAGCTAAGGTCTGTGCATCGTTATCTGCTGGGGATTCAAGCACAGTAGGCATCTGTCGGACAAGGCCATTATAAACTACTGTAGCTTAATCAACCTATCTGTCACTGTTCAGTAATCTGAGAAACATCAAGAAATGCTCTCCTTTGGGATGGTCTGAAGACTGCATATCTACCATATTCTTACTTTTAATTGCTTTTTCTACTCTGCTGTGCAAGTGGTTGCTGTTTTCTAGGTTACAGCCTAGCTTCATGCTACAATACCAATAAATCAAGTTTAGTAGCCATCATGGAATATGGTATTCTAATGACAAAGAGTACTGAAAAGCTAGAAGCCAGGAAAAACACTGTCTATGACCAATTAAACAACTACAAAGTGCTCGGAAATCTGTGCTTCTTGTATCATGACATATATCTTTTATTCCAAAGGATTTACTTCTGGTTAAGATACAACATGTTAAAACAAGTTTACATACTGAAGCTGACAAACTGAGCTTGCCCAAAGCATACTGACTGTCTGGGCTTGTAAAATCCACTGTGAAATTACATGTTAGCTTCCTTGGTAAGGACATTTTGAGTTAATTCCTTCAGTCTACTTTTAATTTATTCTCAATAGTTTGTAGGTAAGAACAGATTTTTCTACACTAATGCATCTGTACTGCCTTCCTTTTCCATGAACTCTCTGCAATAGTAGAATATCTCTGGCTTATGTTCTTTTCTACTTCTGAAAAGTTTGGGAGCAAATGAATGCCTTACAAATCTTCACTTCAAGACTTACCACCTAAACATACTCCAATAGCCGTGATGGAGGATGATACAGAGCTACTAGTACTGACACTAGAGAAAAGTACAACTTCTATTGTGCCAACAGCATCAGAGACAAAATAAATCATGGAAGCCATAATGATAGAAAAACAGACAGAAACAGGCAGTCGGAAAACAATGCAAAGAACTGCAAATAATGCCAATAATTGCAGAGTGCAATGATTGCTTTAAGAGTTAGTTTTTCTATGGTGTTTGAAAAACATCATTGGTATTGATCTCAAATAAAAGTAAGAATAAAGTTGTCCCATTAGCTGCCAACATCAATCTGATAAGCCCTCACCTTGAGAACTGTGTGCAGTTTTGGGCACCATGATATAAGGACATAAAACTAAAAGAGAGTCAAAAGGAGAGCTAAGAAGATGGTGAAGGGTCTAGATGGCAAAGTGTGTGAGAAGCGGATGAGATCTCTTGGTTTGTTCAGCCTCCAGTTGAATTTGGCCATGTTCTGCAAAACTAGATCCTGACACTGCACACTGTATTTTGTCCGTCTGTCCTTTAAATTTTCTTCTAGTGTTTACTCAGCCAAAGAAAATAGCCTGAAAACTCAACAACCTCAAAACAAACAAAACATTCCTGACAATATCCCTGCTAAATATATTTAAATAAGTCACCCTTTAAAATGAATGTGTCCTGGGTAATGTTCTTTTTAGTGAACAGATTTCTCCTATAATTACAGTGTATTACTTTATAAATGTACTTTACAACAAGAGAAAGGAAAATTAGTTGAGAAAAACAAACACAAATTAAATAAGGTTCAGGCCAATTCATTATTCTAATGCAAAGAACAATTTGTGAGTAACCACTTGCAATGTACCAAATCCATCTAATATCAAAAGGCACCAATTGGATTTTATGCTCTGTTATACACAGTTATTGGTATTTGTTTTGTATTAAAGTAATTTCACAAGCTATGTAAACTGTGTGAAACATTCAACAATAGCACTAACAATTGGTAAATTAGACTCTTCATGTTTAATCTAATTCAAAATAGCATTTCATAATTCAGATTTAAATTCAACTGCTTGTCAAGAATTTTAATATAGTAAGAAACTACTGCAGACTAAATAGATAAGTTTAGCAATTCCAGTAGTTTTTCACTAGCAGACAGTATTATCTTCCAGTGAAGACCTAGATAACTGCTTGAAACAGGGTAGCAAAGATCAGTATTTCAAGATGAACGCAGTCTCTGAGAGCATGGTGTCTGCCCATTCATCTGCATGCCTGCATTTGTCACCTAACGTATTAATTTTGGTATAGCTTCAAAACCAATGAGCATGGAGATTTTGCGTATTTACCACGGAGAATGTTTTTTATGATAGGAATTCTTCTGTCAGCTGCTAGTTGGAAACAAAATGATAGTTAATGAGTTTTAATCCTTGAGGAAGGATTAAAAGATTATTTCTGGTCATTAGAGATATGACAAGCATAGGGGCAGAAGCACACTCACATATACAGGAAAACACATGACAAAGAGAGATATATTTTTTTTTAAATTTAAACAACAAAAAATAATTTCTTCTGACCTTCCCTTCTCTTTCTCTCTTGTCGACCAATTCTTGCTGGAAAACCAGTAGGTTGGATGGGGCCTGTGGTAACCTGATGTAGTGGGTGGCGACTTTGCCTATGGCAGGGAGTTGGAGCTTGATAATCTTTGATGCTGCTTTCAAACCAAGCTATTCTATGATACTATGATGTTTCACTACTCAAAACGCTTAAAATAAAAATGAAATCACTATACTGTATTTACTTTTGACTTACATGACTCTAGCAACACTAATCCAGAAGTGTTAATAAAGGGAAACAGCTGGAAATACATTATTGACAATATATGGAACCATTGATGCTTGCCTCTCATTGAATCTGTTATGAAAGAAAATGTTAGTTGGTATTTCATAGTAGAAGATACAACTGGGCATTTATTTTAACACCTAATAGTTAGGGTTATTTTGCCAAAACCACTGGGATGACAGTACAGTAGAAAAATTATTTAAGACTAAAGTCAAATTTAACAGTATCAGCATTTTGTACAAAAATTAGCACGAAGATTATATTTGACTGGAAACCCTTGAAAAATACAAAACATCAGTCTTGAAAAGGAGGCAGAAGAGTATTATCCTGGTAGGCTATAATTGTTTTGTCTTGGGGTTTCAATACTACAAGATACTGTTATAAAACACAAATTGTAGTTTATAATTAAGAATTGTTGAGAAAATAAATGGCTGAGAAAGACAAA
Organism: Numida meleagris; assembly: GCF_002078875.1. NCBI lineage: Eukaryota > Metazoa > Chordata > Aves > Galliformes > Numididae > Numida > Numida meleagris. Next base: position 142,286,120 of record NC_034410.1, read on the forward strand.
GTGGCTAATAAAGTGTTTGATGATAGGACAATTTCCATCTGAAAATATCCATCTAGTAAAAAGAAAATGTGTCAAAGGCCTCATAGCAACATGCCAGCAGTGTGCCCAGGTGGCCAAGAAGGCCAATGGCATCCTGGCTTGTATCAGAAATAGTGTTGCCAGTAGGAGTAGGGAAGTCATTGTCCCTCTGTACTCAGCCCTGGTGAGGTCCCACCTCCAGTACTCCATTCAGTTTTGGGCTCCTCACTGCTGGGATTGTTCAGTCTGGAGAAGAAGAGGCTCAGGGGAGACCTTATCGCTCTCTGTAACTACCTGAAGGGAGGTTGTAGTGAGCTGGGCATCGGCCTCTTCTCTCTTGCAACTACTGATAGGACGAGAGGGAATGGACTCAAGTTGTGCCAGGGGAGATTCAAGGTGAATGCTAGGAAATTCTGCTTTTCTGAAAGAGTGGTCAGGTGCTGGAATGGGCTGCCCAGGGAGGTGGTTGAGTCACCGTCCCTGGAGGTGTTCAAGAAACGTTTAGACATTGTGTTGAGAGACATGGTTTAGTGGGGTAATTGGTGGTAGGTGGATGGTTGGACTGGATGATCTTGTAGGTCTTTTCCAACCTTGGTGATTCTATGATTCTACGATTCTATGGATTTCCATTGAAGTTTTTCTACGATAAAATTTGGTAAAACCGTGACAGAACTCCAAATGTCTAATTTGGATACCTTCAGAACAAAACATCTTGACTTTTTTCATTTCAAATGAAGTCTTTTTTTTTTTTTTTTGCCAGAATCATACTCATACAGCAGGATATTATACATTTAAAAATCCAAAGCAAAACAAAGTTTTCTTCCGTTCTCAGGTGTTATGGTTTTGTTTTGTTTTGTTTTCCAGATTTTTCTTTTAGAGGACATCTCACAGTTTTTTAATTACATTTCAATAGAAATGAAGCAGAAATCTTAAGTCTCCTCAGCTTGTCTCCACTCTATTTTACATATGACCTTGAAAACTGAACCTTTCCAGGCCTCAAAGGTCAAGTTACATCTTAACATAGCAGCAGCAGTGTCTACTACCACAGCAGCTCTTCATGTAAAAGCAAACAAAAAAGGCTTAGAAGTCTTAAAAAAATTCTGCTGATGATGGATAAGGAAGAAAATCGTTTCCTTCGCCTGGGCTCTAAGGTTATACATCACTATAGGGAAAATTAAAGCCATAAAAATATTTCTTTAGAAGTAAATTAAACACCAGAGAAGACATTTCACGAAAGCTAGAGAAGGTGTCTGACGGAAGGCATACTTCTTCGAAGATGAGCACTGAATCATCTGGGACAAGAAAAGTCATATGCTTTCCTTGCCCTCTATTAGACATGTGGATGAAAATGACACGTATTAATCCATATCTTCATCTCATAGTAATTAAATGTCTAGTTTAGAGAATACTCACAAAGCACTCTGAAGTATCCATTGGCCAAGAGATGGTACAGCAATACTGACAAATTATTTTATGGGAAAAAGCAGTGGTTGATTTTTCAAACTGTCTGAATATAATAGATTATCCAGGAAAAAAAAAATCTCAGATAGACAGACATCTATATGACTATATAAAAAGCTGACTTTTATATGTAATTACAAAATAAGTATTTTTAACTTTACACAAACACACACACACAATGTAAATTCAGACCTCCTAAACAAAACAACACAGTGGAGACATCAAAAAAAGACTTCAGTGCATTGCCCTTTCTGATTAAATAGAGTCCATGCTGCTTATCCACAGATAAGGAAAGAAATCCACTCCTGTTGCTGTGATCAAACAAGGACCCCTGAGTTGAAGAACTGCCTTGTTATAACACATCACTGCAGGCAGCACGCATAAAACCAGCCAGGTTCTAAAATGAAGCTTGTTAGCAATTTTTTTTGTCTCTCCCACACATTATGTACACACTCATACATACAAGGGGTACTGTTCAGTGGTGTAATGAAATTGCGCCACTAGAAATTGCATAAAGACAACAGAAAGTATAAAAAATGCTTTGATTCAACTTCGACACATAGCAATAGGGAAGGACATGGGCAGCTGCTGCTCTGGGTGCAGTGGAGGTGGCCATATGTCATGTACTCATGCACTGTAGCATCTGGTGGAGGAATTTTGCCTTCTGCCCCACTGCTATTTACTGCCTGATCCTAAATAAATTAATGAATGATTGTACTCAAATATTTTATAAAATCACAGAATAATAGAATAACTTGGATTGGAAGGGACCTCAAGGATCATCAAGCTCCAACTCCCCTGCTGCAGGCAGGGCTGCCGAACTCCACATCTAATACTAGACCAGGCTGTCCAGGGCCCCATCCAATCTGGCCTTGAACACCTCCAGGGACAGGGCATCCACAACGTCTCTGGGCAGCCTGTTCAGCACCTCACCACTCTCTTGGTAAAGACCTTCCCCAGATATCCAACCTAAATCTTCCCTTGTTCAACTTAAAACCATTTCCCCTTGTCCTGCCTTTATCTTGTAAAGAGTTGACTCCCTGCCTGTTTGTAGGCTCCTTTTAGGTACTGGAAGGCTGCAGTGAGGTCACCTTGCAGCCTTCTCTTCTCCAGGCTGAACAAGCCCAGCTCCCTCAGCCTGTCTTCATAGGAGAGGTGCTCCAGCCCTCTGATCATCTCTGTGGCCCTCCTCTGGACCCTCTCCAACAGCACCCTCTCTTTCTTGTATTGGGGGACCAAGACCTAGATGCAGTACTCCAGATGGGGCCTCACGAAGGCAGAGTAGAGAGGGACAATCACCTCCCTGTCCCTGCTGGCCACCCTTCTTCTAATGGAGCCCAGGATACCCTTTGCTTTCTGAGCTGCAAGAGCACACTGCTGGCTCATGTTTATAGCCTCACATATTTTATAGTGATTAGCATTTGCTAAATATGAAGTACATCATAAATAAATCAGTAGCATTTTTTCCATTTTACACTTGAGGAAACTAATCCTCAGAAAGATAATCTCTTTCCAGGTGCATGCAAAGGGAGAGAACTGTAGGCTGTCCTGAGCTTCAGGACATAGTTTTTTTTTCATCTCAAGAAGTATGAATGCTTAAGACATCATGAGTTGCATTCTTTGCCTAGAGATAACTGTTGGCTCCAAGGAGGGTGTATTTGTCTGGGCCTAGTGTGTCCCTGGGAATCCTTTTAGAGAAAAAGCTGAAACTGAATGGACCCAAGACGGAAGTGAAGATGTGTGTATGGAAATGGATTTCCCACCTTGTGTCATCCTCTCAGTGCCCCCTGTAGGAGGGTATGGCATGGCTGTACAACAGTCAACTGACAACACTTTGCCAGAGCATCTCTTTGCTGGGGACACATAGCTTAGCACTGCCAAGGTTCACAGGAACCAGAGACTGACTAAGTGAATTTCTGCAGCTCAGTTACACAGAGAAAAAGAAAAGGAGAGAAGAAAATGATAAAGGAAGGAATGTGAAGGGAATTGTGTCCAAAGAGTAAAACCTTATCAAAAGAAATCTGCCATAAGGAAAATACCTCCTGGGCAAATCCCAAAAGCTGGCATCATTCTGCTATAGCTTGGAGCCAGTTTTCTCAAGGGAAAGAAGTTTTGGTTGAACACGGGGTTGAAGCTGCCTTGATGACTGAGAAGGGCAGGGGTAGAAGTGGACAGATTTCTCGGCCTTCTATCTATACCTAGATGATGATCTTCCTTCATGATTTTCTCCTAAGGCCAAAGAGGCAGGATTATGTGAGATTATCCTGCCTGTGTACTGGCATGCAGGCCAGCTAAAATCTGCCAAACAAATTAGTTAAATCCAGTTCCCTTGCACATGCCATTTCTCTCACAGTATTTGGCACAGTATGCTATTTAACTTACAGAACTTGTATCATACGTCATGCATCAAAGCAATAGCCTCACTGTTGCTTTCTGATGCACAGAGCTGGAGCAAATGACCACTCTGAAATGCTCTTTATTTAATAAAAGCAACAGTGGAGACCACAGCTTCCTATTTAGAAATGCCAGGCTCTATTAAATACTGTCAGTCACTGCCAAAGAAAGAGTGACTTCAGGCCCGAATCTCTGTTCACGAGACTCGTGGGGATAATTTATTTTACAGTTTGAGGCTCAATCTGGGAAACTCAGAAAGAAATCATTTCTTTGTTCATAGCAAAATGAAATTAACTTTTCTTTCCAACAACACTTTGTGATTCTATCATCCTTTCCTATCTCTCACCGCAGAATTTGGGCTCTCCCACTTCTTATAAAAATGGTATAATAATGGGATACAACATACAAGGAACCTATTATGCTGACATGACATTTTTTGCATGTCATCTAGTTCTGAGAAAGGAACTAGCACACTTGCCACACTGCTACTCCATTTGGGTTTTTTGAAATTGAGTTCCTCTTTTGTCATTCCGAAATGCTAAAACTGCCTCAGAACTGAGTGTCATGGTGTTAAAGCATTTTATGATTTCTACCTTTAAGGTGCTTTATCATCATTAATACCATTAACCAACCATTAAGTATAAGATCAACTTGTTGATCACATTAAAGAAGTCCACCTGTAGCAACCAATTTGATTTTGTTTATTTAGTAGATCATAAATACAAAAACTTAGCCTGGGCCTACGGAAATTTCACAAGAAACTGTGCTAGAGTTGCATCAAGGCCTTGAGGCCGCAGGACACAAGGCTGACATTTTAAACCTAAAACAGACAGCCAGTTTGTATCCTGCTATTCTCTTAAAGACAAACTGTACTCAGCTAAAAATATGTCCATATATGGAAGAAGAGTTAATTACTTGCAGTGCTGGAGAAGTAACTTGCCACGAGTCGAGTGCACCCTCAGCAAGTTTGCTGATGACACTAAGCTGTGGGGTGCAGGTGACACACCAGAGGGATGGGATGCCATCCAGAGGGACCTAGACAGTGGGCCCACATGAACCTCGTGAGGTTCAACAAATCCAAACATAAGATGATGCACCTGGGTTGAGGCAACATCCATTACCAATACAAGCTGAGGGATGAAAGGATTGAGAGCAGCTCTGCTGAAAAAAGACCTGAGGATATTGGTGGATGGCAAGCTGGACATGAGCAATCAATGTACCCTTGCAGCCTAGAAAGCCAACCGTATCCTGGGCTGGATCCAAACAAGCATAACCAGCAGGTCAAGGGAGTGATCTTGCTCCTCTACTCTACACTGGTGAGGCCTCACCTGGAGTACTGCATCCCAATGTGGAGTCTTCAGTACAGGAGAGACACGAACCTGTGGGATCGTGTGCAAAGGAGGGCTACAAAAATGATCCAAGGGATGGAATACCTCTCCTACGAGGACAGGCTGTTCAGCCTGAAGAATAGGAAGGTGTATCAGGAGGTGACCTGATAGCAGCTTTTCAATATCTGAAGGGGAGCTTCAGAAAAGAAGGGGACAGAGTCTTTAGCAGGGACTGTGGTGACTGAAGAAGGGGAAATGGCTTCAAGCTTAAAGAGGGTAGGTTTGGGTTGGGTATAAGGAAAAATCTTTCACAGTGAGAGTGGTGAGGCACTGGAACAGGTTGCCCAAAGAGGTGGTGGATGCCCCATCCCTGGAGACTTTCAAGGCAAAGCTGGATCAGGCCCTGGGCAACCTGATCTAGTTGTGCATGTCCCTTTTCATTGCAAGAGAGTTGGACTAGATGGCCTTTAAAGGTCCCTTCCAACTCTAAGGATTCTACGATAAGAAAAAATATGTATTTAAAGTGTGGCTGTAACCTAAAGAATTGTTTATTTTGAACCTCTAACTCTGGTGGTTGATGAAAATAGGTCAGCCTGGAGGTTCTGGGGGGAACTTGAATCTACTGTCTTGCAATAAGGCATGATGACAATAATAAATGCCAAGGAAGCTTGTGAATTATTTTAACAGAAAGAGTCTGAGGTTGCGAGCCCCTTAAAATTAGTGACACGTTTTCATTTCTGCCTATGTTTGGGACTTTCGTTAATTGCACCATGTGCTTTTCAGTCTACTTCTGCAGTTGAAGAAGATCGCTTCGGACCCTCTCCTCCTACTCCCACTAACTTGGCCTGTGAAATAATTTTACAATGGCTATTATCTGAAAATAGCTTCCCAGTGGGTCCTCTTAGTATCTGATCCCAAATGAAACTTTGAGTCTCAAAGGAGAGAAGGCAGATGGAGCCAACCACACCCACACAAATCTGTTTACTTGACAGCCTTGCCCAGAAGTCAATGTGAAGATCGGGGAAGTTTCTGCATGCAAGCTAATTAACTTCTTCACAAATGGAGATTAAAATGAGAACAATCATAGGACTACTGACCTATTCTTAAACTTGGAAGCTTTTAATACTAAAAGCACTGTCAAAACATGGCTAAAGAGGAAATATCTACTTGTCATTTGTCAGTGACAAATTACTTCAACCTTTATGGGTTCATTTTTTTAAGCATTCTAACATTTTGTTACTAAGGCAGATGTTTTTTTTTTGTTTGTTTCTTTCAAGTCTGCTATACCACCATAGTTACCAAGTAAGTTCCTGTGAGTCATAAGCAGGTGGGAAGCAGTCAAGACTCTATTGAAAGGATTATTATTTTTTATTATTATTTGCAAATGTTCTTGCATATCCACTTCTTTCTATTTGGTTCACAATCAACTTCCCTCAAAGATGTGTGCAAAATCTACTGTTTTGTATATGCTTTATCAAACTGGAACAGAATGAAGTTCAACAAGTCTATGTTTTGGAACCAATTGTAGTTAAATATTAATTAAAGACAACAGAGTTGTAAATAAAGAAAATAAAGCCCAAATCTAAGCCCTGATAGTTTATGAAATTGCATGCCCTTGGGCAAAGTCTCAAAATGCCCAAATACTGGTTCACGCAGTACCCCTCACAGGGCCCATGCTTTCCAAAGAATGCCTGTAGGAACTGACAGCACTGTCATTTCTCTCAATTGTAGAAAATTCTGCTGAGCCCACGGAAGCACCTTCCAGCAATAATGTTAGTCTAAATTTCTTATGGTTATAATGGCAAGAAACAACTCAGTGCTTAATGCTGTCATTATGCTGCATTCCTGGAGTCTTCACTTCTGACATATTCAGGCAGTGAATCATTTATAACTCTGTTACATGCATGTAAACATATATCAAATTGCAAATACAATTAGGAAACAATATACACTTATCACTTCAGAAATCCACAATTTCTATGTTATCACTGAAACAGAAGTAATGCCTAATCAGAAACTTTCCTGGGTATGTTACTTAAAGACAATTATATAGATTTGCTATAATTTACTGCAACAAAACAGGGAATTTTTGAATAATTGGAGCTGTATAAATTTGCATAAGTGTTATGTTTTCACAGGTTCATTTTCCTAGGCTAGCAGATACCTCCTATATTATGCATAGTACATATTCCAGCCCTGAAGTCAAACACTCAAAGGCAATCAAATTTCATGAGCCATGAGTTGCTTACTGTTTATTCTGCAGGCATCATTTTACATTTTAAATGAAATATTTCTAGTCCGTTTAGTAGAAGAGAAAGGGGGGATTGATTGACAGCTCTGGAGACTCAAACCATATCTGTTTACAAGAAAGGCACAATATGTAGAGCAGGAACAAGACTCAACACTGCTTTGAAGGAATGCCTCTGTCCCATTTAGGCCATCACTCTTGCCTCGGGCAACTCTGTCTGGCATTGTCAGGTAGATCTGACTCCAACAGGATGCACAGGTTGCTCTAGGACATAACACAGCCTGGGAGATCGTCCTGATTTTTCATTTGGAACATCAGAGAACAGACACGTAATATCTCCGCTTACCCTATGACCTTCTCTTTCTCACTGAAAGAGTTTGGAAGGAAGGTTTATGCCAGTCATGGAAGTACTGTAGGCTTGTATCCATAGTGAACATGTTGAGCTTACCCTAGACAAATCTCTAATCCTAGCTTCTCAGTCAGATACTCATATGTCTCACTACCTGAATACTCACACACATATCTCTGCGATGCAAAGACCTGAAGCTATGGATTTTTTTATTTTTTTATTTTTTAAAGTGTACCCTGGCATGATATGTTGTGCATGATATCTTTCATTTTCCTCTGTTGTCTGCATTTTGCTTATCCCACTTCAACCCAGTGTCCCAGATCTACAGAGTCCACTGTGACAAAGCAGCTTTTATTTTCACCTCATTTCAGGCCAATTCTTAGTCAGAAGTTGAAAAGTTTTTTTGTTGCAAGTCTACCACAGTAGTAATTCTTTGCTTGACGCTAGTTCTGCTGCCTCTTGAAAACCCTCCTGCTGAATTAGGGAATTAGCATTTACAAAATAGTTACGTGGTATTACGCCTGGCATACCCAGGTGTCATGGTGGATAGTAGACACCTGAAATGCAATCACTGCAGTCACAGTGGTAATTACAACTAAGCTAATTAACAGATTTACTGGCTGAAGAATTTCTTTCAAGTTATCAGGAACATTAAGTAGAAAGAACATAAATGTCCGAGTCACATTTCCAAATGTACTTATCAGCTGTATTCAACTCTCCTAGATTTTGTCATCAGGTCATTTAGTGTAAATAAGTGATAAAGGCTCTCACTAAAGCCAGTTTGATTCAGATAGGCTTGGAAAAAGAAACTGAACTGAACACTAAGCTAAGTGGGATGAGTTGGTAATAGAATAGTTCTGATTTCAGGTCTTTTTTCTCCAACTTTTTGCCCTTCCTTCCTTCAAGCATTACCCAATTCTACCCAGCAATTGTTTATTTTTTTTGCCATCTATAAAAACTCTCCAGTACGTACAGTAAACATAGGGTTAAGTATAGCCAACTTCAGGGGATTCTTGTATTAAAGCACTTCTACAATTTTTCTTATTTTGTCCATGAAGCTCTAAAAATGCTATTTGTATATCGACTAGAAATTTGACAACTGCTATCACTGGAAAGACTTTTGAGAATGATACACTGACCCATCTCTTTTCACTCACTCCATTTTTTTTCTGTCTGTCACACTGTTGAAACTTGTCAGATACTCAGATAACTCGTGAGATACTGGAGCAGAAACAGTTCCTGTACATCAGCTGATGCCGTGGGGAATGCATTTCTAAGTCATCTCAAGCACTGCACCAGAACTTATAATTCGTATTAGCTGTGAAACTATTTGTGGGTCATTATGACTGGCATGCTGGCTTTGAGCAGAGGTACAAGCTTTTGCTGTCGCTTGAAGATTTGTTTCCACAAAATACAACAAAGTGGTTGGAAAAAGAGAGAATATCTCTTCTCATTCCCCAGTCCCTGAACTGCTGTTTGGAACACTTGCCAACAGCAAAGAGTTTGCCTCCAGATGATGGATCTCGGCTGTGCTGTTGTTGGCATATGTGCTCCTGTTGGAAAGGCCATCAGCTCAGAAGCTATGAGACTTGATTCGGTCTCCTTTCAAGAACTCTCTCACCATCAGTCAGTGGGAATTATTGCAGTGTTCTTTAGAGCATATGAAGATAATTTTTCAAGAAAGTACCACTGGGAAAAATACTGAGAAGAAAGAAAAATTGAATCATAGAGTGCTCAACCAAAGGAAGGGAGCAACTAAGTCCACATTCCCAAAACAAAGAGTAGAAAGGCTTTTTCTGCTGCTTCTGCACTCCATTTAAAGGCAGAAAGAAAGAAATATCTGTACCAATCCCTCTTCTATAAGCTTCCTCAAAAATCAGTGCTGCAATCTCTAGAAAGGGAAGGTTCTAACTGAAAAAATATCAGTCGAATAAATGACAGTGCAAGCCATGTCAGTGCATTTCATCCCCAAAGTCAGAAATTATGGTGATGGTAGACAGTTAACTTCTTCAGGATATAACTTTAATGATAGCTACAAAAGATAAGCGTATTCTCCGTGATGAGTATGACTTTTATCTCTTTTCTCACAATCACCCTAAATTAGTCATATAAACAATTATTTCAGTTGCACAATCCAGGTATGATTGACTTTCACAGTCATATGTACAGAAAGAGGGATATTTATAAACAGAATGTAGCATTTTGATTTTTTTTTCCCAATACATACATATTGTAGAAAAACAGTAAAAAAAACGGTATGAAAACTGGAACTTCTATGGAAACTCCATCTATTTTCAGAAAGGAACCAAATCTGAGCAGTTCCTAAGGATTTTCTCCAGAAGACTCCATCACCATTCTGCCTAAAGTTTTCCAGGAATCTTCAGTGAAACCAAAGTGAAAATAGTGCTATATTTTTCAACATCACATTTTATGTCTAATGCCAATTTATTCCCAGTTTTGAACTCAAAATGCAGATTGTTGCTTTGCTGTACTCTGCATATGTCAGGTCAAAAACTAAGAGCCATAATAAAGAAATACGTCAGTGATTAAAGAAACGAGTTTGCATCACATTATTAGTTAGCATGTTTTCTGCTAGGGCTATGAAATCATTTACAGTTCTTTCTAAAGATCAGCCATTTATCTTCAGGCAACTAAAGATTAAAGACTTCATCAGTGATTATCACAAATGGTGCCCTGAGCACACTGATTAAAGATACTTGTCATTATACCTTACAAGGAGCAGTATACCGATTTTCTTGCTATTTTAGAAAAATTATGTACTGGACATCTGCTGGAGTCCCAATCACAACTAATCTCCATTTGCATAAGCAAGACACTGAAAGAGTCAGTTAAAACTACCCGTTACAAATGCATGCTAAAGCATGAGACACATCCCTTCCCTTCCATTTTCTTCCTTCTCCTTTTTCCTTTCTCTGCCTTTCTCATACCATATTGTTTTATGATGCCCTGAGAAAAGGAACAAGGGAAACAAGTTAGAAAGATGGTTGCTAAGCAGAAAAATATAAGAAGATGTAAAAGGAAAATCTACAATACAGTTCCTATGCATGAAAGGAATGGAAATTATAAGATATGTATTCCTCTTCTTGCAAATAAACTGGGATTTCCGGACACATTACAATTCCCATGATGGATCTTAACATGGGTTATTCTCTGGTGATAACCTATCTTAATCTGAAAAAGTGGTACATATTGGTTTAATAGCATCAACTAGAAGAACCTAAAAAACAAATTGCAGATGACTTCTGTGTGACATCCAAGTGTGGGGTTTGGTGCTTGGATTCTGGCGTTACACTGAAATAGCCTCATTTTTTCATACATTTCTAGGAAGAAGAAAGTATTAGCAAACTGTCTGTGGGAAACTGTACTCTGTGATTTTATATAATTGGCACTCCTAGTTCTAGTATTAATCCAGACATAAACTTTAAGTCTTCTGGGATAGCTACATCACTACTAGATGGGAGAAGAACACTTCTCATCAGACATTGATGCCTTATTAATGGGAAATCATATGATTAATCAATCTGATTACCTACAAGTCAAGTTATCTGCAGTGCAACTGCTAGCCAAATGAAAATAAAATTACTGTGAGTACAGATTATTAATAACCTGCATTATGTCTTGATTATAACACAGCAGGCATGTGATGCACAATATTACAAAGTCATTAAAACATCCTGACAGCAGTGAATATGGAAGAGGTGTGTGGTGGAGAGTAAGGTATAAAACTGCAGAGGTGTGAGTGCCAATTTAGTTTTCAGTTTTTAGTTTTCAGCTAATTTTCTGTTCTGCAAGGAACATTTTATTTTTATTCTTTTGTAGATGTAGGATCTGCAGATATTTTTCCCTGTCTAGTCTTTATGGCTGCTCAGATCACATGAAAGCATAAGTCTGTGTGATGTTCTGAGACTTCCAAACAACATCCAAACATCCAAAACAACACCCTAAATGTGGGAAGAAACAATTTACCAGTCACCACTGGGAACTAAGATGCTGTGAGAAAAACCTGCCACACACAGTTCATGGGTCTGCCTTATGCCACCAGATCTCCCAAGTCCTTTTGAATATTGTTAATCCCCTCTGATAAGTATATGCTGTCTGAGCATAGGTTATAAGTTGAAGAGAGCCTGAGAAACTGGTAGCACAATTTCTTATTTTGCAAATTATTCTCTACTTATTTTTGGCCAGAAAAGCATCTTCCTTCATATTTATCTAACAGCAAAGGGCACTAATCAATAAGAAATAGCCTTGGTGTCATAACTTTGCATGAAAGGAAAAGCACGGCACAGAATTAAAATCACTTTGTCCTACACTCCATCATGGTTCAAGAAACTCCCTGTGTGCAGGTAGAGAGAAAATATTAGAGAGATAGGGACAAAGAGGTGGAGGAAGGGAAGGTCCCTGTTTTCTATGTGGGTGACTAGGACAAGAATGAAAGGCTTAAAAAAAATCCAGAAAAAATACCAAGGCTTAGAGTGGTTCAATTATTATAACTTTTCTGCTGAGCTGAGAGAGGAGGATACTGTCAGTGGTGTTTGGAAGAGACTTGTGGAGAGCTACGGAAATCACACAGGTACAGTCCAGAGCTGCTGGCATTTAATTAGCCTCCACATGGAGAAGTCAGAAGCGCAGAATGAGAAGCCTTCAGGATCTATCACAAAGCAGTAGCACCTCAGCAACATGAATGCAGAAGATTAACATAGTGAATGGTGAGAGGAGCTGATAATAGATACAAAACTTCTTTGGAAATGAAGGTAGTAATGGGTACTTTTATTAAAGAAAAAGCAAATTGAGTAAAATTGAGTTTTATGAGCAACAAAAAGGTAAAAGTGGTTGTACGACCTAGAGATGATATATCAAGAAAAGAATCCTCTACTTCGTATTTGGGAGGTACTTGAAAGGCGTGACATCAGATTTTGAGAACAATTCTAGCTTTCCTTAGGGCTCGGCACTAATGTAAATCCAGCTGCTGCTCTGCTTAAGCTAAATGTTTGTATCTTGTCTGAACCATATCTCTAGTCATTCACTGAATGTGATAACACTAATGAGGAGAAAGCTGACTTTTGTGAGCAAGTCTGCTTCAGGATAGTGGAGAATTTATGAAGCCTATGAAATTGGATACATTATTGAGTTAATAAGTGCTTCAGAGATACTGAAGTACCCACTTGCTGAGGTTTTAAACTACATAGCTCCTAGTCTTGAGGAAGAGGATGCAATAAGAATGATTTAGAACTCCTATCCATTACAAACTTCCACTCAAATGGAAGTATTCTTGAACATTAATTGTGCTGGAAATGGTGGAGGGGAAAGCTCTTTTCTGTTTATTGACAGGAGTTAGACCTCAAATACTAGAAAATCCCCATTGTTCATGGCATGCCAGAGAACTGAACCATGAGATTCAGTTCTCTACAATAAGCATCAGAGAGAAGACACATGGCCAGCAGACGCCTCTTAAGGTTATAGAACCAGAGACTACTCAGATCGAGGACAATACAGAAATGTACATAATCAGCAGAACTGATTATGGAGATGAAAAACAACAAACCAAAACAAAACATGAAAAACAGTATATACCAAACCAAACTGTTTTACTGCATTATATGCTGTAAAAAAAGGATTATCTGAAGTCTCCTTACTGTTCATAACAGCAGAGATTTTTCCATGCCCTGCTGCTCAGTGAAGTGCTTGTTTGTCCTAGAAGAGAAGATATGCTAATTGTTATAGCCTAGACTGTAACTGGTTATATCAAACCATAGTACCGTACAACTAAAATAAAAATGTAGTGGTATTTCTTGAGCTAAGGTATCTAAGAATTACTGACTTGGACGTGAAACAGACAGTGTCCAGCCAAGAATACATAAAAACAAATAGAAAAGTCGGTGGTTTTTGTCTAATAAGGATCTATTCTCATGACCACTGAAGGTGATTGCATAATTCCTGAATGCTTCACACATCTATAGTCCAGATGAAGTTATCTTTAATGAATGCATTCAAACAGCCTTGAAGGGAATCTACACACTTTTAAAGGGATATAAATTCTACTCAGTATAAAGTGTTCCAGCACTGCAAGAAATAATATTACTTCTCTATCTTTAACTAGTTTTGGCTTGATATAAGCGTCAGCATAAAACAGCAGCTAGTCATAAGGCCCTGACTTGGTGTCAGACTTACCTCCTCAGAGTAGTTCCTTTCCACTAAGAGAAGTTGTCTTCTCTTATTACCATAAATCATGTGCATAGCATATGCAAAATGGCCGTCACAGTCATATTAAGTTAAAATGTTCAGATCAAGACCAGATGTCATGACTTATATAGGTTTTTCAAGCTAAGCAAATGCACACCTGACCATGCTGAGGTGGAATGTGCAACACTGTATTTCTAATTGATCAGTTTGATGTTCAGATGACCTGCAGCATGGCAGAAAGCTAAAGCCAATTCATGATGGAGTACTTAATAGGTCACCTGCTAGGACAATAATTATGCTGTCATTTTATTAAAAAAAAAGTCTGTAATCAAAGAAGATTAATCAATTGAAGTAGACAGAAAATAGAGTTTGCACCTGAGGAAAATATTTGGTAAGAAAATAAAGATTCCTAATCAACAACGAAGATTTTTCTGCAGAAAATGAAATGAAAAATAGGAATTGTGAGTTAGTCTTTCTATTTATCTTATAATAGAGATTTGTCCAGAGGATAATGAAAAATAGGAACCATTCTCCAAATAAGCCTCTCTCTTCTGATGTACAGAGACATACAAGAACTAGTTCTTAAACAGTTATTTAAATTTATATGATGGGACTGTCTACTAGAGAAACAGAGGTCAATTTGTTTGCCAATAGCGTACAGTGACCCAACAGCTCCGACAGCAGCCTCAGGCCAAACATTCTCCCAGTTTGGGTTAATTCCCTGACAGTTCTCCTGCATCAACTGCCTGAGGTTAGCATATTATTAATATTTAGGTAGAAGAGAGTACTTTTGACTGAAAGTTTGAGAGAAGTTGAGGGCAGCATTTTAATCAGAACCCTTGAATCTAGGTTTCCTAACAAGGGGATGGTTCCAGTGTTCTAGGCTGAGACTCCAGATCTGACAAAATATTTTTGACAAAAACAAACAAGCAAGCAAAACACTACAAAGCTAGCACTTTCCTGCTAAACAGATAAACAAACAAAATCCAATTATTCATTATTCCAAAGAAACAGCTTTGTTCTAAAAACTGCACAACAATCTCTGCTCATCACCTACAGTAAATAGTAAGATCAAAGGCATACACTAAGTATGGGACCTGCCTCGAGTAAGGCAAGGTACATAAAGCCCCTTCAACAACACACACAGTACTTATTCCTCAGTGTTCCAGACACAAGCCCTTCCAAGTTTCCTTCTTGCTGCCAGCTTTAGCCTACTGGTAATCACAACATCTTTAGCAATTACTCAAGGCCTCTGGTTGGTAAATATAAGATCTGAAAACAAGGATCTTTTACCGAATAATTAATTTCCCCCTAAAGCAGATATCTGGTCAAGTGAATGCAACTCTGAAAGTTAATTGGTAATCAAGGGAATATCCACACTTCCTGAATGTTTCTGAGATGGTTGTTACAGGAGGAGTCTGAACAACCAGGAGCTGTGAATGCAAGTGCCAGGTAGTTCATACAGAAATGAAGGATTCTTCAAAAGAACTCCCTGTATTAGTGACATAAACCAGGGCATATTCTTTCAATACAACATGAACATTCTGCGTGACCAAATAGAAGTTGGTTATTATTGTCCACCCTTCTTACCTCTGATGAAGTGGGCTTGCAGTAGCCAGCTCCAAACACAAGATTTTCTAATGACATACTGGATTGGTCTGGTCCTGTATCCAGGTTGCCTTTACCAAGCCATGAACCTTTCCCTGGACGAGCAAAACTAAATGAAGAAAAAATAAGAAAAATAATCAGAGCAGTCTTGTTAAAGAAGAGATATTTCCTTCCTTATGAAAAAATACCTCCAGTATTTATTTATTCAGCTATTTATTTCAAGCTCACTCCATAATTCCAGACACCACGTTTCCCTTATTAAATGAACATTGTCCAATATGCACTAGCTAAAACTATGTGAATGGGGCTTTCATTCTTGGCGTTCAGTCCAATGGGTTGGGTATTATTTTTCCTTCAGTCCTTCCTCTGCTATCTTACATCTTTTCATCTATCCACATAGATTATGTTCTCATACAACTATTCATCAGCTTGCGTTGTGATTCATGAAGCATCTTTCTGGTTTTAATCATATCACTCTCCTTGTTTGAATTGTGCCTGATTTGTCTTTACTATCAATATTCTTTATTACAAATTGGAAATTGAGGTCCCAGTTTTCACTGTCCCATGGCATCAGACTCCAGTACGAAAATGGAAGGACCAAACTGCATTTTCTTCTGCTGAGAGCAGTTCATTTTCCTGGCCATGCTCTCCTGTATCCATATGCAAGGTGAGTTCACTCTTACTCAAAGTGTTCCTCAAAAACCTGTTATAATTTAAATTTTTTTTAGTGCTGAGGTCATTACATCTCACTGCTGACTATTACAGCCATAGTGTTCCCTTCTGACCATCTGTATGTTTCCTGTCTTATAGGATGAACTCCTTAATAATGAAAAACCCTGTCTGGAGTCAGTTCAGCACTGGACCCACTGGAGTCCTGATGCATAACTAGGGATCTTACTATGGATTAATCTGACCAAATGTCTGCATCTCCACTAATGATGTAGGCTGGAGAGGCATGGACATATCCAGGGTGTGAGTCATCTCTTTCTGAAATGGTCCTATCAAAGAGGTCAGATGAACTTCACTCTTAAAGCACTTAGTTGTTATTATGGACTATAAAGAAAGGTGAGGATGACTGCCTCATAAACAACTAAAGTTAGGTGAGATAAACACTGTTAGTATGTGCTGTACATAAACTACATCGAGATTTGTAGAGAAATCAAGCTACTCATGGAGAATAAATTGAGAAAAAAAAATCTGAGTCTAAATACTAATGCAACCAACCATAAGTGATCTTAAAAAGCATAGAAGTAAAGGTGGAACTGAAATAATTAACTGCTCAGAAGAAAAAAAATCTATCATATTTGCTGTACATACTAAGTGCAAACCTAATGTCACAGAGCTTGTGCTACAGCTTTCAGATCAGGATCACCACTCACTATCAAATGATGCTCCCCACCTGGGCATCCCAAATTACTTCCTGCTCAGGAGACCTTATTTCCGTGGAAGAACAAAAGCTTAAAAAATGGGTAGCACAAAAAGCATTTTCCAACTATAAAGTGAAAGAAACAAAGGCCGTAGGGCAATGCCTTTCACTCTGCCAAAACTTTCCAAACTGAGCATATTCCCCTAACTCAATGTTTATCATGTGGCCAAGTCAGTTCAGATCAGCCATAATTCATGCATCTCTACACTTCATTTAGTTTTTAAGGATAGGCTTGAGAGTTGACTGCAGTACAGAAACACAGGACCAATGAAAGAATCATAGAATCATAGAATCATTAAGGTTGGAAAGGATCTCTAAGATCATCTAGTCCAACCATCAACTCATCCCCATCATGCCCACTACATCTCTCAGTGTCACATCTACTCTTGCCTTGAACACCTCCATGGATGGTGACTCCACCACCTCCCTGGGCAGCCTGTTCCAGTGCCTCACCATTCCTTCTGAGAAGAAATGTTTCCTAATATGCAACATGAACCTCTTCTAGCACAACTTAAAGCCTCTCATCCTTTCACTGTTACCAGGGAGGAGAGGGTGTTTATACTAAGAATATAAGACAAAAGAGAGGAGTAGGCATACTTGTTATCACCCAAATAATAGATGATGTTCTGATTTGAAGGAAAACTCAGTAATGTGCAACAACAGAAAACAAATTTCAAGCAAAATCAGGAACTGAAAAATTTTAGGTTAATCACAAATTCCAACTTCCTAAGTCTAAACTGCTGTTTTTTGTATATCCCACAGTACTCATATACTAACAAAAATGACATCCCAAAAGGGGGAGGATGGTGTAGAAAGTCTTTGCATATATCTGGCCTTGTTAATGTATATTAATTGATGCAATCCAACAAATTGCTAGCTGGCTGCTTCCAAGCAGCAGGAAGTCTTTCCTTACATTTAAGATACAAATAAATAAATAAAATAAAGCAATTACAAAGAGCCAAAAGATAAACGGTGCTCTGAATAATTTCAGCTGTTATTGGATGGTGATGTCTGCTCTGGTCTGTTGGAAAGGCTCTAGAAGCAGAAATAAAAAATGATTGCTGTGGTAACAGAGGGAAGCTTAAATAAATGTCGCCTGCCCATGAAAATCTCATTTGAATATTAGCAAAGCTTTCAAAGGTTTTAAAGGAGAGAAAAGCACTTTTTAATGCTTTTTTTATTTATTTCTCTTTTGCTTTTACAGCTGAGAAGGGATTTTAATCTGCTGGTTTTATGGAAATTGTCTTCACATAGCACTGTAAAACAGAAACCTTTTTTGGGAAACCTGCCAAAATGCCGTCTGTCTGTTGAGGCAAAGTTTAACTGTTAGCCTTACAGATTGCTGAGGTTCTCCTAATGCCTTCTGAGGCACGTAATCGTAGAATCAGAGAATGACAGAATATTTTGAGTTGGAAGGGACCCACAAGGATTATCAAGTCCAATTTCTGGCTCAGCACAGGATGACCCAAAAATCCAGCCCTGTATCTGAGAGCATTGTCCAAACACTCCTTGAACTCCAGCAGCCCCACTGCCTGTTCCATGCCCACCACCCTCTGATGAAGAACCTTTCCCTAACCCCTACCAGATCCTCCCCTGACATAGCTCAATGCTGTTCCCTCAAGTGCTGTTGCTGTCACCAGAGAGTAGAGCTCAGTGCTGTCCCTCTGCTCCCCTCCTAAGGAAGCTGTAACTGACATTTTGTGTCCCCAAAATTGGAGACTTGAACTGAAAAAAGAAGGTTTCACACCACCCTAGAATGACATTTTGGGTCATGAAATGAGGATGCAGACCCAGAAATGAGGTTCTGGACACTCTAAATGTTGGGCCGAAGCCTCAAAATGTATGCTTTGGAATGAAAAAGATGGATTTGTCCCTTGAAAAAAAGGTCTTGGGTCTTGAAAAGAAGCTTTAGGCCCTCTACATATGGCTTTGAGACCTCAAAATGGGAGCCTGCACAGAAAATGTGGTTCTGTGTCCTAAAAACTTGAGGACAAGTCTTATAGCAATAGCAGGTTCATTTGCTACATCAAATTTTGTGGGCTTTTTTGTATTTTTTTTTTCAGTTATGCCTGCAACTATGCTCATTTGTATGAATCTTGAGCCTTGGTTATTTATGTGCCCTTTTGTACTATCTATTTAGTAGAATTGTTCTAACATCAACATTTAGCATCTCATCCTGTGTGCTAACCTTAGCTTTTATTCATAGAGAAGATAAAAAAGTGAAAAGAGTTCAGATATGCTTGCAAGAGAACAGGAACATGTGTGCAGAATTACTACTGTTTTCAATGAAATAAATAATTTGTTTTGGCTGTTGAGCCGTTCTTTTAATGATTTTAACCATGAGATGCCTTCATTCATCCAAAGAGTCTCATAGTCTCATTTTCAAGGACAGTTTAGTGTATATGGGCATATGGGCATGTACAATATAGGAATAGTAGACATCTATGGGCATGTACAACACTAAGCTGTCCTTGAAAAGCTGAGATTTCCTGTGATATAACCTGCAGACTACCAGCAATCAAAATTTAAGAACTTTCTGACTTAGAGATTATATTTATGCAATTATTTCCAGCAGTCGTGGTTATTTTCCATGACTTTGATTCCATGCCTTTTTGATTTATACTTTTTGCCTGTAGAGAATCTTGTGGAATTAACTGCATATTGTAATATGTGCTAGACTTTCTAATCACTTTCAGCCTGCTGTTGCAGAATTGAATGTGGCACCTTCTAGTTCTTGCACTGCACAACATATTAAATAGTCATTCCTTAGTTTTTATCTCCTGTGGACTATTATTTAACATATAAATGAGATAACAGTTCCCTAGCGCAAGACATCAATTGTCATTGATAAATATTAATTCAGATGCCTTATTGAAGTAATTCAGAATAAATGCTTTAGGATATTTTAATAAAAGAAAATGTTCCCTCTTCCATTAAATTGATGCAAAATTAAATGATTTTTTAAAAATTTTTCATTCACATTTTTCAAGATGAAAACTTTTTTTCTTTGGTAAGCTTTCAAAGTTATAGCTTTCATTAGAATTGGGGGAAAATGATAACATGGGATTCGGAATCTTACTTGCAAAAAATGGTCATGTATTATATGAAATGGTAAAACTATAAAAATACAAAGTAAAACAAAAAAAATGAAACAACAACAGCAACAAAACGCTCACATTTCCAATTACAAGAAATTACAGTCTTGTGACTGTACCAGAATGGAAGTTCAGGATGGGAACTTGCTTCCTATTTAGGCAGATTCTATGGAGAGATTGGTCCATCTTTTTCCCTCGTTCCCTTATACATAAATTATTACTGATTTCAAAAATGAAAAATGTTAGATCCATAAAGGTAAAGATATGCCCAACTATAACAGACCTCAGAATCAAACTCTTATACTCTCCACTGGCAGCACCTCTTTGCATTTCACCACAAATTTCTTTCTCCCACACACAGACTGGAAAACATGCAATGCACAACACTGTTTTCCCTCATGATTTTTGCTCAAAACATTAACTTAGCTCTTGTCAAATTACTACTATATTTGTTTTTTAGAATAAGAGGTGGATATTTACAGGTTGTGTTCCCCTAGACTCCCTCTTACCCAAGGATTTTCATTAAGGTTATAATGAGTGACTGTAAAATGCTTTGAGCTTCTTGAGTAAGACTCTTAAGAATTATTAAAATAGCATTTGTAATGGAAAAAAAATTCTCCCAAACAGAGTCAGGGTGGAATCTGGACTGAAATCTCTAGTCATTCTGACTGCTGGAAAATACTGGTTAAGTTGCCCCGAACTTAGCTTTAGTTGCTACAAAACTTGAAATCAAAGTCAGATGGTAACAATTATTGATGTTTGTTAGTTTTTAATTAGAGCTTGACTCAGTCAGGTCTTTTTCTTATGTGATTTCTTGGCTTGTAGCTCAGGAATATAGTATGTCAAAACAGAGGTTTGCCATTGCAGATACAAAACAAATAGCAACAAATAAAAGAAAATACAGAGAATAATCCAGCAATTATTCAAGAATTCTTAGATTAAAAAAAGTGGAGCAGCATTTTTTTAATAAACATTTTATGGAAGCAGTATTACTTTCCCACAAAAATACTCTATTTTCTTTCTACAGATTACATTATTTGCAAATGAGATGGAGAGGAAAAGTAAGTCATAACCTTTGCTACCCAGGATTAATTCTGTGGCAGTTTCAGACATAAGCTTCCCATAAGTAGGTGCCAGCTACACTTAGGATTGCAGGAAAATTGACCTGCATAATCAGCACCTAGATTCGAGGTGCACAGGATGGTATAGTATATTGTGTGTATATCATACAGATATGTCACTTGTGGTGGTTTTGAAGAACAGGGGAATGTCTGGGAATAAAAGGATTTAGGCAAGATAAAATTACTCAAGGATGGCCAGAGCTGGCCTGATTCCTCAGAGAAGTGGAGCTGAGCTGAATTAGGTCAGAGCTGAAACCTTTAAATACCCAATGTTCCTTTGATTCTGCTGCTGCTTCCCACAGCACCAAGCTCAGGGCACTAAAAAAATCAGTATACAGATCTTGGTTTCAACACTTACAGAAAGTTGGTACTTGTTTCAGAGATTATTCACAAGCTGTATTTTTTCTAACAAACAGCAGAGTATGCCAACTCCTCTTGGGAAGGAGTGGTCCAAAGGTCTTTGGAATTAATGAAGCACATAACCATGCTTCTTGCTGTATGTATTCTAAAAGAGTCCAAAATAAGAAAGAAACTGAGCATGAAGCATGCCTAAGACTTAGTAAACCTGCACAACATAGAAATGGATATGCCCACTGAGAACAGAAGAAATATTTATTGAGGTCTGAACTAAACTGGGTCTAAACACCTTTTCTAACTACTGATGCTGGGCTGCTAGCTATTTGTTCTTCTTATCAGCTGGACCAGTTGTGAAGCTAGTGAGAGGGAGCTCAATGACTGAGGCCAGAAATGAAACTGATATGAATTAAAGTAGAAAACTGGAGTCCAAAACTGGACTTGCTCACGTTTCTTCTTCAACTGCATTCCTGGAGGGATGGTAAGAAGCTTGGGGTCTGCAGCAGCAGAGCTCCAGCCCTATGGTGCCTGGCAGAATGGTATGGTAGTAGGGATGGTAAAGATAAGGGAAGCAGTGTTTCAGGCCAAGGCAGTATAGAGCACTGCACCTCACACCTTTGTTCTTCCTTATTATTGCACTCCTGCCTGGAAATCCAAAATTTTGGACACAGTTCAAAGTGGTCCAGCTTCCCAAGCCACTTCTGGGGTGTATTTTAGAAAAGTGAGAGGAGCTTGAAGTGGAAATTTTTAATCAAGCTCTGGCTCGGTGCTCTGTAAGGATAAGTCAAAGTTGCGCTGCCCCTTCCCTGCTGTTCAGAGCCCTCTCTGCAGCAGTGTTTCAGAGGGATTAGGCTGTCCAAGCAGCCACAAGAGGAACTGAATCAAGAACACAAGCATCCCAACAAGCTCCTGGTCATCCCATCCAGCCTGACCTTGAATGCCTCCAGGGACAAAGGGGCAATTTGAGTTGACTGGAAGTCTTCCTCATCACCTTCTGATCCAGGCTCCCATCTCAATTAGTAAATGCATAAAGCCATTAGCAGCTGCCATCACCCCATTACAAAGCTGAAGGTTATGCCTATGCGAAAAGCTGGGTCACAAAATTTCCATCCAGAGTCATGCAAAAAATCACAGAATCCAGGATTTCACTTATTCTCAGATCTATAAGAGATGAAGGCTTCAAAGTATCAAACATAGTATTTACTGTATAAGAAATTATTTACCAGGACAAACATTGGTATTAAAATCTTCACTTTCCAAAAAATAGGTTTGCCCTGCAGGAACTTTTTGCTGGTGAGCATTATCCAGCAGGGAAAGGCCAGAATCAATCCCACTGCTTTTTCTTCTATTTAAATACGGGCATCTGGGAAGGATTTGGAGAAGAGTATCTAATTAGCAGACAGATCTAACAAAATATGAATAGCTGAGCCCATAGGGAGTATGTGAGCAGATAGCTACTTCAGGCAAAGTTGTTTTCTGGGATAACTTCAAAACAGAAGTAAATTTCAATTTCACATAATATGTGAGCGTTATTTACAGGGCATGTCTAACTAGAATCCTTCTTGTTATAGATATAAGAGTATAGATATGTGTAGAAATAAAGTGTATATATTTGTAAAATATTACGATACAACAGTTTAAAGCAGCAAAATAAAACATAGTAAAGTGCAGCATTTATATTTTTCCCAGGCAATATAACAGTTCTATTTTTACTATAATGTGACAAAGAAGACTTTCCAGTCATTCAGGTCCTTTCTGTTGTGTTGCAAATAAAAATGTGCTTTTAAAATTAAACTTTTTGTTCCATGGTCTCAATAAGCTCCAATGATAAGTGCTAAGCAAGTAAACTCTGAGCTGGGAGAAGAGAAAATAAGTTTTATTGGATTGGTTTTGTTTCAAAGTGTTTCACACTGACTTTTCTTTTATACTGTAGACTTCACTCTGATTTATATTTAGAGAATGCATGATATAAGAACTCTTTACATTTTGAATATTTATCAAGAATAAAATAAATCCTCAGTACCACCCTTTAAAGCAATTTTACTGGCTTAAGCAAATGAAACTCTATATTGTGTTGTCAAAACCTTCATCCCATTACATTAAGTAAAAATACTGTGTATTTCATAAATGTCCACAAAATTATATTCTAAAAGCTATAATAATCTGACTATAGAACAGTTGCTTATTATGGGATTTATGCCTAATAGCAGTAACAACTCTCTGTAGTCCCATTCATTAGAGGATAACAAAGCACTGAAAACGGTAATTAAATTCTGATAAATATGGCTCTTCCATTCTTTTGTATGGTAGAACAATGGATAAATTATCTGAGGAAAATTATCTGGTTAGGAGTAGTCTGATACAATTTAATTCACTATTTTAAATGTCTGCATGTAACAGCGAGGAGATAACAGCAGTTACCTGCACCTCAGCGGAGGAAGAAAAGACAGATCTGTTGGTCTGACGTACTAATGCAACTCGCATTACCGTCACAACTCAACCTCTTATAATCATAATTCATTGTATGGCACCAGGTACACGCCACACATTTTACACAGATGAAGAACACAAGAAAAGACATATTAAGTCAAAACAGGAAAACTAAGAAATGAAGAGAGTCTAGAGGAGCATCTTTTTCCTTCTGACACAGTGGTCTTTGCACAGCATTGGACAAACTCAATAGACATTTGGCAATTTTATTCCAGCAAGGGTCTGCTGGAATAAAAAAGTTGAACGGTGCTGAACACTGCATTTTGTTCCAGAACCCGAACCTAAGGAGCTCTCTTCCTCTCAGCACTCTTATTTCCTGCAATGACCAGACTGGACAGAAAGTAAATTGCCTTAAAGACGTTTCCTTCTCCTCACCTGCTCTAAATATTAGAGGATATTGACCACTAGCCCTGTCTAATCCAAAGGAGTTCTGTTCTATTTTCTTGTCATTAAGAATCCGATAACACAAATCACACCATGGCATCCAGTGTTACGCTGCTGCAAGATCGAATCAGATGATGCTGCAAGGTAAAACTTCAACAGAAGGCGTATTAAGTATTGATTGATGCATACCTTCTTCCAGCCGTTTTATGAATTATGCTAATGTCCAGAGGCCAGAGATGAGATCAGAGACCTACTGTCCTAAATGCTTTACAAAGTAAGTGAAAAAAATGTTAATGTTCTTAGGTGCTTTTGGACTAAAGAGAAAAGACAGACAAGGAGAAGAGAAATTTCACTAGTGTTACAGGTGGAGAATAAAGAGATCAAGTCCCCAAAATTTCTGCAGACTTTGCCAGTTTTTGATCCGATCCTGAGCGCCTTACCAAGGGAAGGAGCTAATGTCAGAGGCTGAATCTAATCCCTAATCTCTAGAATCCTAGCCCAGGACTAAAAAACTTGAAAATAAATTATAATCTCTGCTTCTTCCATACAGAAAGCAGATGTATTCAGAAAAGAGGTCTCTTCTGTCTTTCAAGAGACATTTCTGAGTCCTTTACCTGATCAGAGGCTGGTGTAATGCTACCAGTGACGCGTGCACCGTGACGGATATCACTGACAGGTGGAAATAGTCAAACATGACAGGAACATGGTGGTGCAGGCCTCTCTGGGGGTGGAAGTGAAGACACAGTGTACGGCTGCTGATCATGGGGATGGCTGGAACATCTCTCAGCCTGGAAGAGAAGGAGGTTTACAAGGATTAGTGAAAGCCTGAGTTGTCACAGCCTATAACATGCAACAGGTAGCAGACTGGGAGATGGCTTGAGCTGAATTTTTATCACTTCTTGGGAAAATTCAGAGCTTCAAAAGGATTTGCGTAACTGATGAGTATCTTATATTATACTTCTACCTAGTGTAACGACAAATATAATAAATTTATATTTATGACATATGGAAGAGAAATATATATGATGCAGACCCAATTTCCATTGGTGATTACCCTTGCTGTCCACCTATACAGTAGTTCCAGACTCACCAAGTGCTAATAAATAATAGGCAGGTGGAAAAGTGCTCAGCTTATTTGAATGTTCAAAGCCAGGACAGATCACTAATTGTAATTTTTAACGTAACAGCAATCTGTTTTTCCTCAGGCAACCTGACAGAGGTAGAAGCAGTCCTATGTCAGAGAGAGCAAAACATAGTCACAGAATCGTAGGGTTTGGAAAGGACCTCTGGAGACCATAATCCATCCCATCTGCTAAAGCAGGTTCCTTATAGCAGGTTACACCGGAAAGTATCCAGACAGGTTTTGAATATCTCCAATGAAGGAGACTCCACAATCTCTCTGGGCAGCCTGTTCCAGTGCTCTGTCACCCTCGAAGTAAAAAAGTTTTTCCTCATGTTTATATGTCCCCATCCACTTGACTCCTGTCCTGTAGATATTTATAAGCATTGATAAGACCCCCCTGAGCCTTCTCTTCTCCAGGCTGAACATTCCCATATCTCTCAGCCTTTCCTCATAAGGGAGATGTTGCAGGCCCCTAATCATCTCTGTGGCCCTCCTCTGGACTCTTTCCAGAAGTTCCCTATATTTTTTTTGAGCTCTCTCACGTTCTTCTTAATGCACCCCAGAATACCACTGGCCTTGTTGGCCACCAGGGCACACCGCTGGCTCATGGCCAACCTGTTGTCCACCAGGATACCCAGGTCCTTCTCCTTAGAGCTCCTTTCCAGCAGGTCAGCCCCTAACCTGTACTGATGCACGTGATTATTCCTCCCCAGGAATGCACTACACTTGCCTTCATTAAATCTCATCAGGTTCTTCTCTGCCCAAGTCTCCAGTCTGTCTAGATTCTGCTGAATGGCAGCACAGCCTTCTGGTGTGTCAGCTACTCCTCCCACCTTCGTATCATCAGCACATTTGCTGAGGGTTCATTCTATCCCCTCATCCAGGTCATCAACGAAGATGTTGAACAAATTTAGTACTGACCCCTGGGGAGCACCACTACTTGGAGTATCTTTCTAGATAGCTGATGTAAAAAACTTTTTGCAGGAGGTAAAACAAAGGAGTAAGCGAAGTAACCACAAATAAACAGTACAGTTAGGACTAGATTCTTTTATTTTAAGTAAATACAAATTAAATTTTTCAATTAAATTTTGCTTTTGACTGCTCTAGAATAACTTTTCTGATATGCAATCAACATGGTATCTAATTCACTTGTAAGGCAGGAGAATGAAACTTAGACCTGGGATCATGCTTAACCACATTCTCCTAAACTGCAATTCATTCCTAAAAAAGTTTATTTTACAGTATTAAATACATTTCTGGTATAAGAAAATTGCTTCCCAGTGTTAAGTAAACTTATAATGAGTTGGTTAAGTATGGTGCATGGCTAGTCCCAGGAAGTTCCAGTGTGATTTGCAGAATGTCTTTCTATAAATATCAACACTTTTGCTTATATTATACCAGATAAATCATTCAGATGATAGCAGAAATTAAACAGATGTATTAAGCCCCAAATTCATAAGAACCTGAAAGTTTCATTTATGTTTGATTTTTCTCTCTCCTAGACCCATCATCCTCACAGCTGATGATTGATGGTCCAGTCCCACCTGCCTGAGAGAATAAGGTTTCACTTCCTGTATCTTCAAGATAAAGGAAACATGTGCCTTGAAATTTGTTGTTTTATGGGTATGAATACAAACACATGAAACAGAGTTGCTAAAGTAATCAGAAGCCTTTTCTGTCATTCAGCAAGGTTTAATAAGGTCTGGGATCACATCTACTGCTATATCTCAGAAATGGCTGCTATTTCCACTTCACTAAGATTTTGGGAGGAAATCAAAATCAACTCTCTCCTCCTAAAATATTGAGACCTCTTTGGCTTCTACACAATAAAAGGACTTTGCATGTTCATAAATCCATCTTCAGCCACTTGGTTGACTCCTGAGATACAGGCATTCCTCAAACCCAGCCCCTCTCACATAAAGGTCAATGATGATATTTTCCTTTGACTTTAATAGCAAGCAGAAATAGAGCAACATTTAACACACACTTAACAATGAAGAAAATGTTGTTATTTAGAAGAGGACTATGAGATACACTCTTCAAACACAGAGAGGAAAAATGGAAAGACTTCAACATTTAGGCAAACGAAAGACATAAGCCCTTTTCTAAAGAATTCTCTCTTCATCGAAGTCATTTTCCAACCGAGGAAACCTTTGCATTACCAACTGAGCTTTAAAACAGCACTTACTGTTGTTCGCTGTCAGTAAAATGCAGGTCCAACTTGAGCTGAAAATCTGCCTCACTCAATGCATCTTCCACCTACAAAAGAGAAAGGAAAGGCTACTTTCATAAACTGGCACCTACAGCATTGAAGGCAAAGGTTTTCCTGACAAAATCAAAGGCAAAAATATTAAGCAACTGCAGCATCCCTCTGCCATGGCAGAACAGAACAAATAGCAGTCACTCCTGAAGGAGTCAGAGGGAACCAGAGCAGTTGAAAGTGTTTTTGCCTGCTCATGGCAGTTCTGTCATGTCATAAACAGTTTTCTTCTTGGTTGATAAATGGCCATGAAGCCTTCCGGTTCCCTGCTGTCATGACTCAAATATGAATGGCTCACACAGTTATGACAATTTCTGGTCTCTCATAATTCACCTTTTAGGTCATTTCTCAGGAAGATGATGCCTTCCAGATTCCCAGCCACTCATTTCAATGTTAGGTTGAGAAGGAAGTTTCTCACTGATTTGCACCTGAACCACGTTCTTTGCAAAATACAAAGGAAAATCTGAAAATCTTACACAGTAAACTGCAGGAGGACCACGTGCTTTCTCCGCCGGGCAGGAAGGAATAGACCCCGCCTCTCCCACGCGGCTTCACCCCCTCCCCTCCAACGCAAAGACCCCTGGGGAGTGCATCTCCTCCCCTCCCCCTCAGAGGGCCACACCAAAAAAAGGTAGTTTGCAGTAATCAGGGAATTAACTCTTTAACTGCCCGTACCTTACATGATGTAATGATGTGGAATACCGACAACAAAAATCACAAAACCATAATAAAAATAAATTTCAGTTTTAGATGGGCTACGTTAGACAAGACGATTTCTACTTTTTCCAGCAGATTAGCACCTTCTTAGCAGAATATACCAAAAATGCACCAAAGACAGTGTCAGAGGCATCTAACCCAATCTGACAAGGATTTAAAAATGAGATAGAATATGTTTAGATACATTTCCCAAAGCTCAAACTCCATGTGTAGTGTGCCTTTTCCTGTGAAAGCAAGAACAGTTACAGTCAAGGATTGATTGTACTTCATGAAAATAATCAAAGATGTAAAATATATAGCCTTCCAATATGATATTTCTCCTAGCATAATCACAGGCACTGAGATGTGAGAAGAAAATTCCAGCCTCTGTTCTCTGAAAATGTGCCTTCTCTTTTGTGTTTGTCTCAAAACATCTGGAAGTAAGTCTTTCAGCAAAAAAAAAAAAACGACTTTTTTCCTTTTTAATGAGTTGTTGTCACCAAAAATCACAGTTGCTGGCAGTTGCAAAAGAAATAATCATTATTGAAGCTACACTCTGAATTTAAACTAGGAATTAAAATCAATTATAGAGCATCAGACAAAGCAAACCTCATCTGCCCACAGAGGGGTTGAAATTTTGGGTTTGTGCCTAAGAACTACTGAGCACCTGCAGCTGTCACTGAATCAGTTTGAGTTTAAGCAAGTTCAGCAGCTTCAGATGTAGAAGGCTGGCAACACTTGCCCAAAACACCTTCAAGCAATGAGTAGGTATCTGAGAGACTTAGAGATATTCATTTTTGCACAGGATCATGCATTAAGGTTCAACTGAGCAATAGCATATTTTTAGTCCCACAAATGTATTGAAATCAGACTGCTCAACACAGTGCAAGAACCCACATATAATCATAGTACAGTGCTCACTATAGAGATTACACATTTTCCTTTGTATACTGTAAATTATAAAGCCAGTGAAAATTGGACTGTGGATTTAAAATCACTGAAATCTTCGTGTGAAAATAACATTAAAATGCTTATGTATAGGTTGAATATCTAAATCTCTTTTCTCCGTGAACACATATTACCTAGAAGCCAATCCAACTCTCAGACATGACAGTTACGTACTGAAGTTACCGGATGAAAGTCACTGTACCGCTTTTATTCCTGCTGGATTTTCTTATGTTTTACTTATTTTCATATATTAGAACCTTAGGAGCATTAGATCCTTTACAGGGTAAAAATTGAAATTTCCTTCCCATAGTTCAAACAGAAGAGACACTGAAATTTCTATCATTTGTCAGTCTTCAGTATGTACTAGTATCATCCTTAAATGAAATATTGGTTGCTTTTCTTAGCACTGCTGGGACTTTTATGGTTATTTCCACATTTATCATTTACAGAATGAATAGTTGTCCTCAAGTTGATATATTATCAGATATGTTTTTTGTTGTTGTCTTTTTGTTTTTGTGTTGTTGTTTTTTTTTTTTTTTGCCTGAAGTGAAGATTTAAGATTAAACCAGCCTACTTAAGAAATTAGCCTGAAAAGGTTCTCTGAAATATAGTTCATGTTTGACTGTGTAAGCTAGGGAGTGGTGCTCCCAGATGCACTGTGAAGGGTCTTCTGGTGCTTTTTGCAAAGTTGTATTAATGATTAAAATTACAGCTCATGAAAGAGGAGATAAAGGTCTTTGTTAGAGGAAATACAAAAATGTAAACTGTTTACGCTGGTCTAACATAGTTTACATCAGTCTAACATAGCTCTGCAGTTTCTTGTAACACTAAATTGTGTCTCGTGTAAAGTTCTTCATTGCTGGACTGACTGAGTCAGCATTTCCCCTGGTACTCCAACCTTGGCCCTCAGCTTGTGCAAAAAGACAACATACTTGGCTGAGAGCACAAAATACTCCAGAAAACACTGTCCAGAATTCAGGCTGTTTTCTACCCTCTTGACTCTCTCACCAAAAGAATACACTGGTAGGGAAATGTATTTTTTGGAATCTATTCAGTAAAAAGTTTTGTATATGAAGAACAGAAGCATTTTATGCAGTAAAGTGTATAAGCAAACTAAAACATTCATATTTCTCTTGAAGCAGTCTTGAATCAAAAGCATCATTTCAATTTCAAATACTATTTTTTCAGGTTTATATTTACTTCTTTGATTTCTTTTCTAAGAGCTGCAACTCTGTAAGTGAACTTTCCAGAACTCTTATGATATACTTCCATAATATTTAACAGTTTATCCAGGATGTCAGCCTGAATGATCTGGCTGTCTCATCTCACTTAAATTTCTCTGCAAAGTACAAATTCTGATGCACTGTTATATTCCAGTATGCCTCATTCTATCAGCTGTCAGCTACTAGATTGTTCTCCAACTGAGCCAGCAAGCAAGGAGACAAGTTACTTGTTTTACTGCTTGATAAAAAAAGGCAGTGCTCCTACTTTACTAAGATTGAAAGAAAATTAGACTTCTTTCTAACATTAAAGCCTGCAATATTGTTTCTTATGAATTCAAAGAATACTGCATTCTGAGATAATATAGAAAAAGGCATTTAATAAAGTTTTAGAGCATCATTTATATAGTGTAAGGTATGTTCAGTGTCACTTCTAGATGGATAATTGAGACTTCTTCCACATAACACCAGACAAAAACATGTCTATCCATCTGGGCTATGCAGAAATAAAACAGTTGCAAACAATCTAATCTAAACATGCATATTGCTATTCTTTTTTTTTTTTTTTTTTTTTTTTTTGAGCCTATCGCATCAACAAAACTACCCTAGCACCATGAGGAGAAGGCATACTGCTTCCTTGATGTAATATTTGATAACATCAGTTCTGGCAGCAGAAAATACTTGGAGCATATAAACTCAGCACCTCCACTATGCAGCCAAACTACCTCGTCCATTTACCATATCTTTGATTTAGACAAAAAAGCAGCAAACACTTCACCCTCAATCAAAAATAAACACCATAGCAGTAAACAGATTCAAATACAACTGGCATCTGTTGTGTATTAAATAAATTAAGTGATGAACGGAATGTACTGACCTATATGTAGTTCCCCAAAGCCGCATTGCAAGAATTGCACCAGCAATATCAGATTATGTGATAGACATGCAATACTATGCAATGCTGTCTCTCAATAGTACTTGCAAATACAACAGGATTCTTCTGAGCATGGTGCCCTGTTAAGTGGCAATCTTTGCTTCCTCCCATACTTATACTGAACTTTTACAATCCTGGAGGACAAGATAGCACAGCATAAATCAGAGGCCTAGGAGCATTAAGAATAGAATTTTGCTAACCACCTAAGGCAGAAAGTTTCATAAACTTTTACTTTTTGCTTTTCATTCTTTAGAATACCTTCAGCAGCCCATCTGGGGCCAAGAAACCTGTTAGCCGTCTTATTCTACACACTTGAAAACTCAGAACAGCTTCATCATACAGAGATAAGGGAGTTTTCTCTTTATAAAATCTCTCTGTAAATATGGAATTGAGCAGTTACCTTTTCCCCAAGGGACCTCCTATATAAAGGTGAGTGTGATGGACAGGGGACAGAAGAGTCAGGATGAGTTTTAACCACGAGGAATCTTGTATTTCTTCAATTTCATAAGGTGTGCAGCTTTTCTGAATATTAATGCAAAAATAATCAGAAATCATCCCTGCTTAACAGAGCGGAAACTGCTGTAATTTGAGGGGTGGGATGTTTAATCAGAGATGTTCCACTGTGGAAGGATAAAATTAATATTCAATTAAGCATGTTGGAACATTTTTCTAACGAATATTTATACACTTAATATTAGTTCTTGTAAGCATTCAAACAACAAATTCAAGGGGGGAATAAAATGATCACAACTTATGTTAGAATTTAAAAAAAAAAGTGAGAAGGAATGAGAAGCATGAGAAATGAGCTTCAATTAGGTTCTCCAACCATTTTAATTTAGATCTACATATAACCCAGGTACATATGGGTTGAAATGAGTCCAAACAGAAATCTTAAATATCTTTATGCTCAAAGTGATACAATAAAGGTCCATCGAGCATCTCTGGCCCAATGCACAGCACACGATCCATGCTGGCTGTACAACCAATAGGGTCTATTTTTGACAGGAGGCTGATTTGACAAAAAACAACTGATGTCATATCTCTCCTTATCACTGACAGCAGTTCCTAATGCCATATACTCTGTACCAGTCCTTGTGCAGGCAAAGCATAGCAATGACACACTGGGCCACAATCAATTGTCATGCTGCAATTAATCTTTCTCCTCTTTCTGTGTAAAATTCTAGAAAAACTGTGCTCCCTGTACTCTAACATTACTCGTGTCTTGTAGCTCCAAGATACAGGAAAAAACACTGGGAGACACTGGTTTCTGATCAGTAAGAGGAAGTCAGGACTCCCTTGCAGGATGAGTGCTTCAGATCAAATACTTCATTTGTGTGGGTGCTTGGCTTGAAGGAATAGACACAGAATAGGAAGGAAGAAGGGATAGTAAGCTCCAGCAACATATATTCCTGCAATCAGGAGCAGTGAGAAGAAGAATAAGGAGAACTTTGATGGAAAAGGCCTGGGTAACTTGGTCACAATACCGTCACTGCTGGGCAAAAAACATTCACAAGAAGAGAAGGTAACAGTAATGTATGAAAAGGGGAGAAGCAAGATGCAGAAGGCTGTTGATTTTGTCAGGTAAGATTGATCTATGCAGATGTAGAATGGGTGACCTAGTGCACAAATGAGAAATTATGGCTGACACACTTGAGTTTCTGATTCACTGACGTACTAGAGTATATCAACATCTTATTCCACTAGAAAACTAGGGCATGTTTGATAATAGGCACAGAGCATAGGTTCTATCTGATGTAATACAGATGTTAACAGTGTTGGCGCTTACATCTAAACAAATTACCCCAAGCACCTTAATCAGCATATATATATATGATGAGTACAGGATCTCCTAATCCAGATGTTTACAATAGGTCAGATAACTCATGTACTTACCTCTGTCAGTTGTATTGATGAGACCTGTGACAGCATATAGATCCCATGGTAACATCTCAAGTGGAGGTGTTTATGTGATGGACACCTAAAGTCAGGTATGAGGAATCCCAACCCTCCTGTTTTTTATGAGCATCCCAAGACAACTCACCCTTTCGCCATCCAGAAGCAGATGTACTCTAAAGTTCATC
Source organism: Numida meleagris (assembly GCF_002078875.1). Taxonomy (NCBI): domain Eukaryota; kingdom Metazoa; phylum Chordata; class Aves; order Galliformes; family Numididae; genus Numida; species Numida meleagris. The sequence goes on from NC_034410.1 coordinate 142,319,859, forward strand.
GATTCATTAAGAATGATCTCTTCATTCCTGTACAAAATCTGAAATATTCTGCTGTAAACGTTGTTTTCATGCACACAGGCTGAGCAAAGGCTGGAATCACCTGCACAAAACACAGATAGATGGCTGGTGTGATTTCTGCCGAGAGACTGTTTTCTCTCTTACACTTTCACTTCATGATTATTTAAGCCAGTTTTATTATTACTTGTAATTAAACACTTGCATTCTCAATAATTAATGTTAATGGAGCAGGTTGTTGCAGGTTTCCAACCACAGTATTCAAAGAAATAAAAACTGAATGTTAAACAGAACTAGACAGGCTAGATTTCAAAGGGAGAATAGCTAACCCTGCGTCAGGACTTACCCTACTAAATTTATTTCTAATGAAACCTGAAGCATCATATGTTCCCTAGGGAGTCTTCAGAAGCATGAGCTATGGGTGCTCACCTGAAATATTTCAACTTTTGTCTACAATGAGCATCTTTCAGAAAAGGGAACTTTCTTGTCACCTCTGATGTTTCTAGAAGTCACTACCCGGGAGGGAGGACAATAGCTAATAGCACATTTCAAATTAGGAACCCCAAAGTGCAGAGGCATCTTGGTTGAAAATATAGAAAAAGAATAAAATAGAAATTTTATTCAAGTTGATTAAAGTCCTGTGCAATCCTACAGGCCTATGTGAGAGAAGGCAAGTTGGCTCATACAATAAGGATTCAATGAAGCAACTCAAAAAACAAAAACTTAAGTTTCTGCTCATTGTTTTCAGACAGTCAATGTTTCCATCTGTGTGCTGTTATATCACATGCACACAAATGAGTTTCATATATACACAGCTAGAATTTGCCCTTCCTAACTTCAAATGTCTCCACTGTATGCCATTTGTTTTGGCTACAAAGGAACCCATGGGTTTTAAGACACTAGTCATCTGACAAAAAAAAGTTGCAAGCTTTAGAATAAGACAAATTTTCACCTGAAGTCCACTGTCTCTTAATTCTTCTTTCACTGACAGAAACAGAGCATGACTTGCTTAGCTTTACAAAACTACATTGAAGGTAACAAAATTTACCATGAGTTCCATCTGCAGGAGTCTGTGATGCCTGTGTGTCTACCTAATGAACAACTGAGCACCAGAGTGAGGTTCTTTCCAATTCAGTCTTGGCTGTTAATCTGAATCACTTGCTAATTCTTCTTCCATTGACGCTGAGCAACAACTTGCAAAATTTACCTTCAGGCACTTCTATCCTTTTACAGCTTTCAGTGCTGTATGAACCTAAGCTTTTGAAATTTAATTCTTTAGCAAGCAATGTTTTGTAACTCTCCTGATGAGGTGTGTTTAAAAAAGGTGTACCGGTATCAATCCCTCAAAGAGAGAGGAATCTGGTCAGGAAGCCAGCAGGTACATGTTTTTTAAAAGAATAACAGCATCTCAGAAAGGTACTTCTGGGCATTTGAGTCTGAAGAGCTGTTTTGAGCCCATGATCAGGGGTAGGATAAAAGCCCAGGTCAGAAAGTCTGAGAGACTGCTGGTTTGTCAGGAGCTTCAAATCTGGACAGGTCTATTCTGCTTTGCTAAAGCTACTGCTTTGCTTCTCGTGCAAATATCATACATAATTTGCAGTCAGAATTTGTTGAGTTGATACTGACAAAAGACTAAGAATTTCCAGAGGTAAAGTTTGTTTAAGGTAAAAAAAATATAAAAGAAAAGAAAGGGTTAAAATAATAAAGAAAAAGAGTACTAAATGTCACAACAGGTAAGTGAATGGAGGCTTGACATTATAATCAATTGTAATCATTAGCTTTTGTGACGCCCGTCTGTTGGAACTGGAATAGTGCAGATAAAGGAGTACCTTCCCAAAATAAATAAATAAATGAGTAAATGAAAAGGGTCAGTGGGAGAGAGTTCATTAAAAAGCAATAAGACTTGTGCTAATCAATTAGCAGGACCACAGGGCTGTCAACCTGAACTACATTAAAATCATTTTCCTATTACCGACTTTCACCAAGAACACCCGTGAATAGCCAAGGTGTTTCACCCTGCTATTGCCTTCCTATCACATATCTTTCCAAATACTTCTGCGTAAGTCTGAGCAGCCTAGAGAAATACACATTTATTTCCTCGTGTTACACCCATTAGGCTAGAACATTTCAGCGTGATTAGCTCTTCAAAGCATGCAGCCATATTTATTTTAATTTAAACCTCATCATATTAGAGACACTGCAAAAATTGTATTAGGGTTATAATGCATTCTTATTCCTATCTGGCAGACAAAGGGAGCTTTATGTTATTTGATTTGGATATTGATATACCACTACTCTTCTAAGATGGAAAGTTTAATGTCATTTACTTTTCAAACGCACTCCTGCACAGACCACTGCTAGTGTGTAATTGCTTTAGGAGCTAGAGTTGCAAGGTGGCATAAAGAGTCATTTCTCTTGTTGGGAAGGTCAAAATCAAAGACATGCAGATAAAATACAGTGCCAAAAATTGCTTAGTTTAAGAACAGATGTACGTAGGTCACTCAAAAAGTAATGCCTCCAATTTATTTCCATGGAAACTTCTACAGATAAAAAGAGAATAACACTATTTGATAGAGCAAATTCTCTGCTACAAAACATTATTTTTTTCATCACAGTCACCACCATTAACTATCTATTCTCACCAGCAATGAACAAGAGCTAGCATGTGGCACTTGCAAAAATCAGCACTAGTGGAGGTAACCTACTGTCACTACTGCTGAAACTCACTATCCAACACCTCACTGTGATCACATACACTTTTTGGTCTCCATAAACTTTCAGCAGGCATTGATGAATGGCAGAGTACATCTGGCTGTATGACCATACTCAAGCTTCTTTCACCTATAAGAAATGGTACCCAAGCCAGACAGGCACGTCCTTAGACTACTCCATAAAAACATCACCATCATCTCAGTAACTTTTGCAGATTTCTCCTTGTTCTTGGAAAGCTTTCTGACAGTTGTGTCATCCTAAATGCACAAACTTCTCAGCTAACAGACATAGTAGCAAGAAGGCTGGCATTTGCCATGGCTGACATCCTTCATAGACCTGATAGTGATACCTTTCAGTATCTAAAGGGAGATGTAAGAGAAAAAGGGACACTCTTTAGCAGGTTCTGTCATGATAGGACCAGGGGAAACGGTTTCAAACTAAAATGAGAAGTTCAGATTGGACATAATTAAAATGTTTTTTACAATAAGGGCTGGAAGCACTGGAACAGATTGACCAGAGGTGTGGTAGATGTTCCGTACCTGAAGACTTCCAAGGTCAGACTGGATGGGGCTCTGAGCAATGTGACCTAGCTGTAGGTGTCCCTGTTCATTGTGGGGGTAGGACTGGATGATCCTTCCAACTCAAACTATTTTTGTGATGATTCTATGATGATGGTTGCTAGAAGAAAACATAGCAGATATACACATGTGCACACACACACCCCTCCAACACAAAGCATAAGGTGGTGAGAGAGAAGCTTGAAACTCTCCCAAATCCCTTTCTAGAAAAACCTCACGTGCCCAGACAGCTCTGAGCTATGCCTGCATGGCTCACCGGCCATGTGCACTCCAAGGAAGACAGATGTGGTACATGGAAACTGCCGGAAGCTCTCAATCCCTGGTGAGAGTGTGAGTTTAGAGCATATTGACCTCTCTTTGGCTCTTTATTCCACACTTTCGAATGTCTGAGTTTTGGTAAATTCAACAAGGAAAGACTAATTTTGCAGTAATTAGCTTTTACTCAGTAAATTTTCTTGTCAGGAGATGTATTTGTGACACTTGCTGTGTCCCTTAAGCCACAAGGAATCCTATTTTCCTGTGTCCTTTTCCTAAATGACTTTTACTGCTTATCTTCTTTGGGTGGAATAAGCCTTCAAAATACCTGGAAAATGAAAGAGCTAAATAACAAATGTAGGTTTTATCTTCAGCCTAAATTACTGAGAATAGAGACTACACTGTTCTGAGAACCATCATCAGGAGAAGGGAACTTGAATAGTGAGCTGTCTGTGGCAGACGTGAAGAAGCCCCTTCAAAACATGTTTTCCATAATATCTCAGAGTATATAAAGATGAGTTGGACAGGAAAGTAGAAGTAAGACAACAATGGAAAAGAAAATCTGTTTAACATCCTCAAGAAAGAACATCTGAAGGTAGTGTTGTTCAAATTTGAACAGCTCCTTTGACCTTTCTAAGTCTGTAGTACACAGACCAGATAGACTAAAACTCTTTCTCTCAGACTTCACTGGCCAGTTATCCCTACTGTCCTCTCCAGTTATATCACTTTCTTCTTTTTCAACTCTGAGCATTTTGACTCCCTACTTCTGCTCTTGTTATGCCTCAGTTATCTCCTTTCTTACCTTTAAATCTTCTTTATTCTAATCATCGTGTACTCAATTTTTTTTTTTATGTCTAAAAAAATGGCTTCAGAAGGTTCAGAGCTGTTCTGCATCAATAACATTTCACCTTGGCAAATTCAACTGACAATGACACTTGCATATCTCAACCTCTGATTTCTGTCAAGGAGAGACTTTGAACTGGCAATATCTTGCTGTAGTGGAGACTTGATGATGAACGTTCCCTCAAAGCCACTGAAGTCATGTGAATCCTTGCTGTTTGCTAGCAATAGGATTGGACAGTTCTTAAGCTCTCTGATATCTGCTTGGCATATAAATCATTAGGATGCTCCAATCTCATCAGCTAAATTCTTTCCATAATTGCATTTTCAATTTTGCTTCCTCTTGGTATCTATAACTGCTGAAGGAAACTAGAATAAATGTTAAGCAACAGTCCCTTTTCAAGGACAGTAGGCATCCCTGCCTGAGACCCAGTCTTGCATGGGAACTTTAGTATTATGTGACCTTTGAGAAATGATGGAACTGTGTTTGTTTTTATTTCATCGGGTCTTAAAAACACACAACTGTCTAACGCGGTCCCTAACCCACATTCTCACACTAGATGATAACAAAGCCATGGGTGAAAGGCAGTATATTTTAGAGAATTTGTAAAGAAAAATCAGCCATTAGAAAGGAAGAGGTACTCAGCTGCAGTGCTACAGAGACCATGCACAGCTAGAGTGGCCGTCACTACATCACTTTGCTTTACTTTCTGTTCCCACTGGGTACCAAAAGAATGGAGAAAGCCTTCTTTGAATTAGATCCTTGGCTTTTTTTTTTCTTTTTTTTTCACTCTGTTGCTAAGACTAACCTTAAATAATGTCAGATTACCCTACAAGGAGCACAAGACATAAACAAAATGCGAAAACCATAGAATCGTAATATCATAGAATGGTTTTGATTGAAAGGAATATTAAATACCATCCTGTTCCAACCCCCCTGCCATGGACAGGGCTGTCACCCACCAGATCAGGCTGCCCAGGGTCCCACCCAACCTGGCCTTGAACGCCTCCAGGGATGGGGCACCCGCAGCTTCTCTGGGCAGATTATGCCCGTGCCTCACTACGCTCTGAGTAAAGGAAAAGCAGTGTGAATAAGAGAAAATACATTAAAATCTCCTTCAAAGCTCATTTTCCCACATACAATTTTTCTATTAATCTTGTAGAACATGTCTGCTGTAGCTTTACTGAGAATTACAGAGGGAAAACACCATACATATAACTTTCTATTACCTCTGCTTTTAGTACACGTCATCCCAGGGTTTGACAAAGAAAGATCAGAAAGAGGATTCACCCTGACTCTGTCCTCTATTCAGTAGCCCAGAGAAGCAAAACAGATTAGTAATTTTTCAAAATAAGGAAGGAGGAAATGTGATGACTCGGTCCCAGCACTGCTGCTGGAGAGATTACATCACTTCCTATCCTCTATGCAGGGCAGAGAACAAAGTCATATTTGTTATTCTAAATATAAAATTACGGCTCCAGGGAATATCAATATGACAGTGTTTTTGAAAGACAACTTCAGGTTTACATCTTGCCTTCTCCAGAACTCTCTCTCTGCTCTTTATTGAGTTTTGTGTATGAGGACTAAAAAAGAACAGGAAGCGATTACAGTGTCAGGAAAAAATCCTTATGGAAAAGTAATCTCACTTCAAATCTATCCTCTTTAATGCCTTTACATCCATAGCACTGGAAACAAGATAATTGCTAGAAATGTCCTGAATCTTTCTTGCCATCTGAGGAAAATATTTTTACACTGCTGCTCAAATAAATGGAAATTTAGAGTTCTGCTAAGATTTGATTGAATGAAAGATATACTCTTCAATAACATGGGAAAACTAAGCTGCTGTAGTTGTAAACAGAGCTTTACCACAAACTTCATTATGAATAACAGCATGCACCGAAGCAGTTGTATCTCAGATTAATTCAGAGACTCAAGAAACATATCATAGTCTATATGTTTGGGTTCCCACACGAGTAAATGTCACGTCCCTTCAAACACAGTTCCATTCTCCTGGGTCACTCATGCATAGATAGATGAAGGGCGTTGCAACACACTTGAGAAAGAGCTCTGAGCATTTCAATACCTTCCTACCCACAGGCCTTATGTTACTACCTACGCAGCCAAGCTGTGTCACCGGTTCCTGTGATCTTGCCCAATCCTTTTGAGTGGAAAGTCATCTGCTGGTGTATCACAGAAGAAGGCAGTGTAAAGTGAGCTCACTGCCTTTGCCCTGAAGAAAATTAGAAACAATCACAGTCTTCTCACACAGATCAATGGCAAGGATGGGTCGCTGGTGGTTACACATAACAAAGTCATTAAAATCTCAGTCTTGACTACCTGTAGCCCACCTGCATGTAATCTGAATTATTTATATGGCATGTATCTTCCCAGTTAGTACTGTCATAAACATAACCCAAATCTGTCTAGTGGCTGACTACCCTTTCCTGTCCAGACACACGCTTTGAGCTGTCCTTCTGGTCTTTCCCAGTAATATCTCTAATATCAGAAGAGAGATGTTTCTTGTTTAGAGTTCCTACAAAATACATATGTATTTACTAAGTTCCTGTGTCATCTAGTTTCTTCTACTGTTGTCAAACTTCTTAAATATTTGTAGGCCATGCTAATTTTTCTATTTTTAGTGAAATTTAAGACATGTGGACATTCCTTGAATGAACAGTATGCCATCTTGCTAGAACCTATGCTCTCTACTGTAAAATATAACCAAAGACCAGAAAATCTTGTGCAAATAGCAGTGTTTATCTAACTTGCTTTTTTTCCTTTACCATCTGTTGGAGCCATATGCCTTCTTAAATAAGAGATAATTATAGGTCTCCACTGCAACTAATCAAATAGTGCTAACTGTGGTAAACTTCAGCTGGAAATTTCATTTCTTCTTTATTCCTCCTAAAACAGACATTGACGTAGAGAGCTTACTCTGTTTCTCTGGTCTTGGTACACTGTAGTTGTAGTTTAGACACAAATTTGTGTTAACGTATGGGATAAATTTGTAACAATAAGCATCCAAGAACAGTTCCCACCAAGCACATTAGCAAGAGAGACCTTGGGACTGAAAGTGACTATCTAATGAATATCCACTGATATGTACTGCACCAGAGCTCTTAATGTTCTGAGTTTTCCTTCACTGTCCCTGTGCTGTTCTACATAATCAAAGGGAGAAAAGAAACACCCTTGTCACAAACATATATGATTTTTAGAACTGAGTAACCTGGGAAAAGAAGCAATACTAAAATTAATTTTTTTCCAGACTATTTAGAGAACAATAAGTCTCCTAATAAGCTTAAACAAGGCTTCATTTTCATGTCCAAAATGGCATTTGCATAAACGTCTACTTATATAAATGTCCATTAACACCATTCACGCAAATGTTTTATAACTGTCTCCAGTGCCAATGTCACTTTGCATTGCTGTGCAATGTGAGAGGACTGAAGGATAAAAATGAATTCAGTCCTAAATATGGAAAACAAATTGTTGAAGTGCCTTTAAAAAAAAACCAAACACTAGGTGTGTATTTCAGCATCATAGGAATACAGCAATTTCAGAATGTCATGCCGATCCTCCAGGCAATTTTGTACTATTCTGGCAGAAATTAAGATTTTCTGAAAACAAAGGCAAATGGAAGTAGTATTACATTTTGAGCTAATTAATTCCAATCATCAGTCAGGTAGCTGCTTCCCATTAAAAATTTCACAAACTCTTTGTGTGAATTAGTGGTGTGCAAAGAAGAATGCCCTGATAAGAAGGTTCAAGCACCTTGTTTGAGGGGGGAGCAAGAAAAAAAAAAAAAGGAGAGAGAAGGGAAACATCTCCACTTTTCTCACCACAAATGTTTACAGATTCAGATATGTCAGAGCTGAAATACCAAAAAAAAAAAAAAAAAAAAACCAAACCAAAACCCTTCCTTTATGTACTTTACAGACATAGCAAACACCAGACCTACTCATTACTCCCCCAGTGCTCTCACAGCATAGCTGGCATCAACTCACCAACACCAGTAACTGAATCAGAAAAGTCCTGAACTAAACCTACAGCCTTTACGTTAAACTAGAGATTGAAGATGTCCTGGCTGGGGATGCACCAGTTTCAAATCCTCGGATTAATGGTGTGGATTCAGAACTAAACACCCTCCTAATGTACTATTGCAACAGTACCATTTGTGCATATCACGTTCAGGAAGGTGATGGATGGATGCCGTATACTGACCAAACTTTTATCTCCTGCACTATGGTTAGCTGCACTGGACTCAGAGGATAAATTATTGTGAATTAAATAAGCAAAACTATTTCTGACAGTCAAAAATATTACAGTAAGATTAATTATAAGATGTAAAAGGTAGTCTCTAAGATTCCACCATAAAACAAAAAGCCTGAGGATCCAGCATGGAGGACTTCAGACTCTCACTGAAAGGATTAAACAGAAACCCCAAGTTTTCTTCTGTATGTTTTATATCTTTTAAGCATTGATTTGAGCAGATATTTTAATTCCTATTCAGCTGAGGCATGAGAATGCTCCTCTCCTAGGTCAGCCAGCTCTTGCCTGATTAGTGATTTAATTGCTGAACTGTCTATACAGCTCAGCACAAATATGCAATAAAATTATTTTTTCTTACTCATTTACTTCTCCAATTAGATTCCACCAACCTCTGCCACTCCATCAGTAAATTTTTTGCTTTTTAATTATGCACATTATCTCAGCTGAAATCTTGCAGCTTCAACTGGATCACACATGCACATAAATCAGCAAGAGACTGATCATACTTTGTCAATGCTTGTCTGGCACAAGCCATTTGGCTTTCTGTCTGGGATTTCATTTAACTCCATTAATGTTCTCTTTCTCTGTGATGTGCCAAGAGTATCATTAGTTGTTCTTCATTGGATTGATGTCTGGTAAGGCTATTCACTGCCTTCAGTCTGAATTAAGGGTCATTCAAGAAAAGGAACCCTTACCACTTTCTTAACAGTCTGTCTTTTTGTTTGGCGTAAACTTTGAGTACGTATCATGGTTCTGCTGTAAACTCTTAAGTCAACTTAGCACCATAAGAGTAGAGGGTCACAAGTCTCCTCCTCCTTGCCTTCCTCAACAACACCCATATAAGATTTTGTGACTGAAATGAGCCTCATCTTGTCAGTCCAGAAAATCTCACATAAGCACCCTGAGACAAAAAGGTTTAATTGCATTTACAAATAAAGGTTACCAAAATTTTACTACCACCATCTTACAATCAGTGAACTTGAACAAAAATATGGTAAATCATTCAAGATGATCCTGAGAATCAGTGGTAGAGCTGGAAATGAACTCTAATCTAGTGTTAAGAAAGGCTTCTATTACCACCAAATGGAAACATGCACTGAAATGGCAACACTCACACTATTTAGCACATGAAATGTCTGGATGCCCAGCACTATCACTGTCTTCTTGAGAGATACTGGGAAAATCATGAAGCTTCTTTGTGGCTCAGTTTCCCACAGGTTAACTTCTCCTTCACTTTGTATCTCACTTAATGTTTGCAGCTGCTATTTTTAGCCCTGTGTTTTATTACAATGCTTATCACAGAGCTATCAGCCATTGTGTCTAAGTTAGCTAATAAACACCTACTGAACCTGAGATGGAAGACTTTGATTATCTCCACAATACATAAATTGTGCAGATATTTCCCTTGATATAATTTTCCAAGTGACAAAAATTTACAGCTTTTCCTATTGGCTTCATAAAACCTCAAACCTCTTCCTTCATCATGTAAACTTATTCATCAACACTCCCAATGATTTTGGAATCAATAATCCCAAGTATAATCCATGGGGCAAATATGTATATCTGACATAAACTGAATTTCACGCTCTTGGATCTTCAAATCCATGCAGTCTTCTGCTGGAAAAACTGTCACTCCTTACAAAGTTCAAAGAAGACAGCAGATCAGAACTGTATTGCAGCAGCTTACAGTTCCTTTCCTAGCTTTTAAGTTCTTTGCTAAAGAATAAGAAAATAAGAAGTAAATACTCAACAGGCGCAAGTTTGGAAACAACCTATTGTTTTGGATGTTACATTGAATGAAGATAATGAACAAACAATTGTATTGTTCCTCTGGATTTCAGTGGCAGGAAAGCCTGAGAGCAGAACAAATCTTGTAAATCCCAACTAACAAATATGCTAGAGTATTCAGAAAAGTACACCAACCTATAAAGTAGGGTAAGAAGAAACAAAAGTCATAGAAACAAACTCCCTTCTCTTTTCAGTGCTTTTATAATTGCTAGAAAACAACAGGATGCTGGTTTCCATTACCCCAGGAATAGTAATTTACTTTGAGATTGCTCTACAAATGTGAAGGAGAAAAAAATACCATTCATTTTGCATTAAGTCTTTTCCATATGTCCATGTCCTTTTAAGGATGGCTGCCCATTGAAAAAGAATGCTATGGGAAATCATAAGAGACTCTGTGGATATGAATCACGGCAAAAAAAAACAACACAAAAAACCAACAACTAAGAGTTAACTTGTTCTTATTTATAATTAGTAGAGGGAATTTAAAGACTTGATGGGAACTTTTCACACAGGCAAGAAGAATGAAAAGCCGTGGGGAAACTGGAAAACATCCAATATAGGCTTGGCAAGAACCCTTGGCAGAAGTGTTAAAAAACCTTCATAAATTATAATGAAAGAAAAAAGAAAAAAAGAGAAGAAAATAAAATGGAAGGAAGGAAGACTAGGAAATCCATAGTTTTTTTCATGACTGAATCATCACTGTATAAGAAACATCTTATTGCATGAGCTTTCTTGGAAAACATGTGGAATATTTTACTGCACATCTACTTGCTTCCCTACTGTATTTTGAGAGATCCGTGCACACTAGTTCACTTTACTTTTTATATCCGTGTTGAGATATATGGTATCCATATGCATCTTCATCAGCTAATACAGTATTCAACAGTATCTGATGTCAGAGCATTTCAGTCTTATTGTCTCAACAAAAAATTTCCTTTGATGATGCTTAAGTTTATGTTATTTCAGCTCCTCCAGATACTTTTCTATTCTCTTTCTTTCTGAAATTCAGAAGTCAAGCTCAGAGTTTGTTGAAGTGGCTTATAAGAGAGGTTCCAGAGTCATAAACAGGAGGAGCTCAGCAGTTGAAGGTACTGCAGTTTATCCATACAGCACAACAACCATTTCAATGCATTAGTTAATATTTTGCTGTTATAGAGTGTCTTGCCAAACCTTTCTGAACTGCAATTGATATTCAGTGTGGTTTTTTTATTACACTGCTCTTCCTGTGTTACCTTAGTTATATTCTTCCACGCACTGAAGAGAGGTTATTTTTTTCTACACTGCCTACTATGTCTGCTGTATTTTAAATCCCACTTCTATAAGGACAGCTATCCTTGGGTAAGTAAACAACAGTAAAGAGGCTTAACATTTCAGTCAGAAACTGTGGATGTAACTTGTTGCAGAGAGCTCTTTCAAGACTTCCATCCCATTGCCAATCGATCAGCTTCTGAATCAATCTTGTCACAATGGTCAGGACTGGAACAATCTTTGGAAGAAGATGAAAGTAGGAGGTACTATGAAAGCTCTTATGAAAATAAGCTTGAAGTAGAAGACATGTGCAGTTGATTGGTATTTAACTAGTATTATATGGAGAGATTGTGCTCCTCCTTGCGAGAAGGAAAAAATAAAACCGTAACACAAATATTAATTCAGTTCAAGAGACCTCAGCACTGAACTTGAAATGAGAAACACCTGTTCCAGCTTAATCAGACTTTTTCTGTAGCACTGAGTAAATTACATGTGACTCGAATAAAATCTTGGCCACATATTTAAAAAGCTGAATCATTAATACAGATGCCACCATTACAAACCCTTCTATTTCCAAAAGTGGAAAAATGTAAAGGAGCCTCATTCTCTGAAACACTTTTCAGACCTTTCTGAAGACCGAGATGTTAGCAATTCAGAATTTTGGGACAATGGTCAATTAAGTAAACTAGAAACAATAGGCTCTGATTTTTTTCTTAGATGCAACTGAATTTCTGAAGAGAGTAAGGTCAAGAAGGTGTTTTGCAGAAATGACTTCTGCAGAAATGCTAAATCAGCCAAAACTAGGGCTGAGCAGTTTATTGAATCTTTTTTTCAACAATCAACTGAAGAATTTAAAGGGCATTAGTGTCAACACATGGTAAATATTTCTTTAGTATCATTTTGCCATTTTGTTAATTTCTACATTTTCCTTGCTGACATTGCTCAAACTCAGATAGCTCTGGTATGGCATTGGATGCTTTTTTCAAGAAATACTGCTTGTCACAAAGAAATACAGGTGTACAAGTTTCAAGCAAAATCTCTAAAGCTGGGTCAACACCTCTGAAGAGAGCTCATGTTAGGACAGCATATCTTCAGCACAGCTCTGCTATTCCTGTTTCAAGAACACTGTCATATCATTTACTAGAGGGTCATTTCTGGAAACTCTTAAAATACATGAAAAAAAAAGATCACTTTCAACTGAAGCCTGAAGGCTTTAAAGAGTAATTCCAACTGGAGCACATTTCTTCTCTGCTACAGTCCACTGAAATGTTTCAGACAGCTCCCTGTACTACTGAACTCTTTTTCTTCGTGTTCTTTCCTTTTGGCAGTGGTCATATACTGAGGTCTAACTTGTACTCACACTGTCACTAAACTTGTAACAAAAAGAAGTCCCTGTTAAATCAGGGAAAAAAGTGGAGAAAGTTTGCTTATCTTATCCAGTCACATCTGCTGCTCATCCTTCAACTTTTCAGGGTTTTTTTCCACTTTCTCATTTCTTAATCTTTTAAATTAAGGATACTTGCTGTGGTCCCCTTGGCCAATGTTGGACTATATTTGGAGATATAGAAGTGATATCAAAAACAAAGACGTTTGGGGCAAAGGAAAATAAGATTTTTCAGGGGATCGTAAAATATGTGGACCCTATGAGTGATCTCCACGGAGACATTGTTCCTTTTTGAATTCTTTTAGAGGTATGAGACATAATATAACAATTTCTTGTTTCTACAAGTTCACCACTAAAACACTGTTAATCCCTCCTCTACTGATGGGTCAGAAAATGGGTTCAAGAAAGGTAGGAGATTCTTCAGATGCAGAGCAAAGTTCCCTGCAGCCTAGGAGAGGCCCGTGGGCAGTGCACAAAGCAGATCTCCACATGCAGCCATGGAGGAGCCCACAGTGCAGTAGTGGATGGGGCCTAGAGGAGCCACAGACCATGGAGAGCCCCGACAGGGACAGTCGTGAGCCAGAGCTGCAGCCATGGAGAGGAGCCCACGGTGAGGCAGGAGGACTAGGGGAGCTGCTGTCCATGAGGACCTATATGGAGCAGTGCCTGGACGATGGGCCCTGTGCTGCAGAGCTGTGTTGGAGCAGTGCTTGGAGAGCTGCAGCCTTTGGGAAGATCACACAGTATAATTTGGGGAAGGATGGCATCCCATGAGAGGGATCCATCAATCAGTGGCAGAGAGTGACCATGAAGGAGCAGAGATGAAGCATTATGGGCTGAACACAATCCATTTTCTGTTCCCCTGCACTGCTTTGGGAGAGAAAGTAGAAGAGGTGAATGGAAAGAAGGTGTATTTAGTTTGCCTTTAGCTTCTCCCTGCTGTAGTCTGTTAGCAGTTGGCAACAATTACATTAATCTCCTTAAACTGAGGTTGTTTTGCCCATGATGACAAGTGATCTTCCTGTCTTTATCTTGACCCTTGAGCTCTTTTTCATTGTATTTTCTCCCCCTGTTCTTTTTTTTTTTTTTTGGAGGGGGGGGGTTGGAGGGAGCGGTGAGAGGGCAATATGGTACAATTAATTGCCCATCAGGGTGAAACCACCTTAAGTGTAAATGAATGCAATAAAATCTTGTGCAGAAAGCAGGCTGGCTACCTCAGCATTTGCATTTAGACCTAGAGTCTTAAAGAATAGGGAGGATTTTGTACTATTTTTATATGTGATTATATTCTACATCACCAATCAGCCTATGAAGCATGTATTCAGCCTATAATGACTATACTCTATGAAACAGCAGTAACTCTTCTCATGCTCACCTGAGTTTGTATCTTACTTTGTTTTATGAGTATAGTTATCATGCTTCTGTTTGCAATCATCAAACATGCACCCTCACTCACACAGGCAAGAACTAAATTCAATTCAATTCAATTCACTTGAGTATTTGGTTTGTCAGCTACCTAATGTGAAATGTATCCCCTAAGAATACTCTCCTCCTGCAAGCGAACAATGTATCAGTGAGTATTCTCACTTCTGAAGATGCTTGTCACTAGTGAGCCTCAGATTTCATTCTTGCATAAGCCAATTTCCTGTTCCATATTGCAATTATATAAATGAAGGTGACGTTCCCAATCACTCCCATTGGCTTTTCACAGTTCACAAGTAAAAAGATAAACAACATCAAATAACTTTCATGTCAGGCTGGGAAAAGAGTTGGCAACCTAAACTTAAAAAAAAATACAAAAAAACTTTTTAGGTATATTTTTTTCTTTTTATGCCCAAAGGGGTATAATAAGTGGATGAAAACCTACTTGTAGATGATATCATTGAAAGAGTTACTTCACTGTGTGCAGTCACTGAATTTATAACTAACTGCTACCAAAACCAGGCACTATGCAATGTAAAAGTGAGCAACACTATGAATTAAATCTATCTGATGAGACACAAAAGCTTTCAGCGTTGTTTGAATTGCTTGGCAACAATCCGTCATATGAACATTTTTATACCTGTCACCACACCTTCACAATGTGAGCTCTTCACTTTCTTCATTATCACTCATGACACTGATTGTGGTTGTTGCTCATACCCACTTTATAGGTATAAGACAGAGGGTGACTTGGGCCTGTTTCCTCAGTATTCCATATAAGCCAATGAAAATCATGCCCTTGAGGGACATTGAAGTTCTGAAGCAAAGTGCCTTGACTAGCATCAGAGAGGAAGTCTGTTGCAGAATAGGAAATTGAAGCCAGATCTCACCATTCAGCAACAGTCTAGACTCCCTGTCCTCTTCCTTTCTTCCTAATATTGTAGAAACTTCAATTACTGGAAATCAAAACACACAGTAATTTTTAGTTTAATTTGGTTTCATTAAAATCTAAAATGCAATTCTCAAAAAAAACCCAGTCTATTACAATCCACAGGCCAAAGAAATTCATGATAGAAGTCTAAAACTTTGCTTTTGTTTCCTGCTTGCCACACCGTCATGACAACACATTAATTCCTTGAATCCCATCAGAGGTTCTGTGTTATTTCTTCTAATCTAAGTTTTGAGACTCTGAGCTCTGGTGAGTGTATTTTTAATCAAATATTATTATGGCTACTACCACAAAGATCCTTATTGTGTTATTTGTACAAGAAGAGATTTTTCATCCCCCACAAATGTAATACCTACTTTATTAGTGGTTGTTTTGAGTTATTATGGTACTTCCCAATGCTTACAGGAGAGGAAATTAAACCTTGATGTTTCTGAGTAGGTCACGTGGTGACAAGTCCTAACTTCCACACACTTCATAAAAGAGAGTCTACTAGTAAAGCTCCTCAGATCCACATCATACCAGTACCACCACACAGTCACACATATTAAATAAAATTTCTAGCTTGGATCTGTTGCATCCCATTTTAGCCACAGAAAAAGCCATCAAGAAATTTAAGTTGATTTTTTTAAAACCTACAGACAGAAAGAAACACCTAATAGGAGGAAGGCATTGTAAACTAAAATTCATCCTTTGGATATGTAGAATGAAGTCCTCCCATTGTAATCTATGCAGAAAGCTTTCACTATCACCCCAGGCTACTCAGCCTATGTTTAAGACTATTCCAGTCTGTAATAATTGCTAAGATTATGTGAGGAAATCCATTCCCTCTTCTGGAGATCACAAGCTCAATGTCAAGACCTACAAACAGTGACATGAGAGCTGAAACCTGCCAAATGTATGATAGAAACTGTAGACGCATACTTAACATAAGTCCAGAGTGAAGTGATATTCACTCTATAAATAAACATGTTCTAGTTGAATTATAAGATGAATGACAAAAGATGGATAGATTTAACTGGTAAATCCAGCAAGTAACCATATTAGTCACTATGACTGAAGTACACAACTCAACAGCAGCCTTGCATGAGGCATTAATCTTGATCAAAGCACCATCCCTGATGGAAAATCTCATAATATTCAGTAAGAAGAGAGGCCATTCAGGAGAAGTTGCATACAAAACTCACTCTGTACATATTTGTTCTGTTTTCAAACTTCTTGCAGACAAAACTTAATATTTTTGGCTTACATCTCTCTGAGTTTTTGGTCTTTCCTGGTGCAAACAGCAAAAAAAGCTTGGTATTAGACCAACATCTGCACAACAAAGCACAATGTATATACCCCTGAGATAATACCCAGTAAGATTTCAACAAGACAAAGAAACATTGCAGGTAAGCTAGTTGAAAGAAGTTGTTGTACTAGTTTGCAGAAGTGTATCAGGTCAAAGCTATAGCAGAGATTTTCAATGGTGTTTTGGGCTTCATGGTACAGACATAAGTTCTTACTTCCTAAGAATATGGCCTAAAGTCTGAGTTACCCCACAATAACAAGGCATGCTAATCAGTGCAGATGAGAAGTGTTACCTAGATGTGCCAAGATCTTGTAGTTATTAATAAGAAAATACTAGAAATCATTAATCAGTGCATTTGAGCTATTTAAAATAAATTAGTTCTTTTCCCTCACGTTTTAACTGTCTTGTTCTGTATCTTCAGAACACATAAATATGCATCTGCCTGAATCTCCATGTACATGACAGGCATTTAGCTTACGTTTCCCAGAATGAATATTGCCCAGCAAACACAGAGATTTCATCTGCCTAAGGGTAACCTGGAGTTGAAGAAGGTGTTAAAAATAAATTTTCCAGTGAGGAAGCATCTGGTTGCATATATTACCATGCTCAGTCAATGGGCAGAAGGGACATAGCTAAGCCAGGGAGAAAAACACTTTCAGGTGGTTGCAGCTTAAGTCTCTTTCTCTTTGAGTAGCCCTTGACAGGACAGTACTCTCATCTGGTCTCTGTTTCATACCCCCAAGGAATCTTCAGTGTCCCCTCAGGCCCAAGCTTTGATGGGCACAGAGTCATGGAGCAGTGTGCTAGGATAGATCTAAGCCCAGTCCATGATTCACCCCCTGGATTTGGTTGCAGAGGTGTCCATCACACACCAACAAGGCACCAGGCACTGTGAGGAGTCTCTCATGCTGGAATTCTGCTCTGTACGAAAGTAATTTTGACCTGCATTTAAAAGATGTAACTTCATAGTTTCCTTCTCACATACTAAAAGAACAGGTCCTAGATACCTCTGGTCCCCCTGCTATGCCACCAACCCTGGAGTGCTTAAACCAACACCTTCCACCAAACTAACCCTTTTTTCTGGCCATGAGCCAGCAGCTGTATTCAGAATGTGAAAACCTAAAATGGTGAACCTCTGCTGTAGATTTACCAAATGCAATTAGTTGTTTATGCTAGGTTAAGATGTCAAGGTGGGGGAGAAATATTTTCATTAACAGAATTATTCTCCTAATTTTGGATGTGGTGCAGCAGCTATTATGATGTTGAAGCACACTTCCATTTAGGACATGAGCCATATTCAAAAAACTCCCACCTAGAAAAATGTCAGTAGTTTCAACTATATTAAGAGACTCCCTGATTACTGTTATTATGGCCACTCGTTATGCAATGTTGGTAGAAACTGCAAGTCAAACATTTCCCTCTTCAGATCCACTGTATTACTTGCTAGAGGGTGACCCAACCATAAAAATTTTCAAGACCATAAATAATTTTCTGCTCTCCCACAATGTCACATGTCCAAGAATTTCAAAGCACTTTATAACAAGTAATTAAGTTTCACAATACCCTTATGATATGATACAATTAACCCCATTACATATACAGTGGAAACTAAAACAGAGGCTAATTGCTCAAGATTAACACTAGGAAAAAGGGACCGGCAATCACAGAAATTAAGGAACAGTAAATCCTCCCGGGTCTGCAAATCTTCCAGTTATCATATATCACACATAAAGTACATTATAAATTCATATTAATCTACTGTTAAAAACAGGGGCTTTTGCTTCCATTAAGCTCTGTATTGAGGTTTTTTACTTTCAGTACTCACTGGCTTAAATTCTGATGCATTAGTTGCCGTCCACTTGTGCCATGGTTTCATTTTTGTTTTCTCTATTTGTTTAACCAGATAAAACATCAGTAACACAAGGATCCCCTGTACTATACTTTCAGTGGAGTTTCTTTGTAAAAGCAACAAATTCTAAAATAAATTTATCTGAAGTAAACAACAATCTCAATTACACAATTTCACGAGTGTTTATACTAACACAATGAGGAAGTTTTATGCATCAGGGATACTGTGTTTGTTGCCTAGATTCTACTTTTTCTGTATCAGCTTTTGACTCTAACATCTGATGGCTATTAGGTAATGTGCAGTAATGTGCAATATCTTTTCTTCTTTTCTTTAAGAGGAAATAAGAAGTCACAACGCCATCTTTCAGTTACATGCTGGTTTTCATGTGCTTTCATTTGCCACTCAAATGTCATTCAGAGCACTTATAAAATACATCCACGAAACAGATTTTGCAAGGTTGTAGTCTGCAATACTAGAGTAAAAATAGCATGGCCCGTAGTGGCTGCAAGGTAACTTCATCACTTTCTCCCTTACGCAGAAAGATGCAGCAAGTCTACTGCTCTACTGATCTACTCTTGGGCGCTACTTGGAAGCACATTTAAATGGATGCAGAGCAATTTCAGGGAGTTTATGATCTTACAAGTGAAGAGTGTGGTGATAGCACATTTTTAATGTGCACTATAACTTCACCCACACGGATGCAACGAGAAGATCAAGTTACATGGTATCTGCAGTAGAAGGTGACCTTTTAGTACCTGTTTGTAAAAGCTAAGCATGCAGTTTTGAGCCTTGTTGTTTTCCACAGAATGTAAGCTAATGTACTGCATATTTTTATGCCACTAGGTATATAATTTAGAATCAAGTGAAATCAGAAGTTTTTGTAACGCTGATCCTTAATCTAGCAAAATTCTAAGCTGGTTCTTATTTTAAAAAAATGAACAGAATCCATTAAAAAAAAAAGAAGCACTTTTTTCAAGCTTCAAGTCACAAACCAGCATTTTGCTATGCAGAATTTTACAGCAGCCACCAGAGAAGGTGTCTGCTTTTAACAGATCAGGTCACATTCGGAGGCTTCATATAATACAAATGAAGTTAAAGAGTGATACTGTCAAAAAAAAAAACATGAATGAGGACCCAAATGTACATGAATCTCGATGCAGAAAAGAAGAAAACAAAAATTTGTGGGATTCTTTTTTTCAGTCTCGCAAATATCTTGCAGCTGTTGAGCCATTAGGTTTAATATTCCACTTCATTTGCTTCCTAACTAATCATGCCAGTGCAAAGACAATGCAGACTGTTCCATCTTTCACATAAAAGATGTGAGTTTTACACAAAATCAAAGACAAAAAGAGAATCATAGAATATCCTGAGTTGGAAGGGACCCACAAGGATCATCAAGTCCAACTCCTCCACACAGGGCCACCCAAATATCAAACCCTACATCTGAGAGCACTGTCCAAATGCTCCTTGAACTCAGTCAAGCTTTGGATCATGACCGCTGCCCTGGGAAGCCTGTTCCAGTGCCTGAACACACTCTTGGTGAAGAACTTTTTCCTGATATCCAATCTGAACCTCTCCTGTCATAGTTTCATGCCATTCCCTTGTGTTCTATCACTGGTCATGAAGGACAGGAGAAGACTTGACTAAGTCTATAAACATACACATTACATTACTGCTTTATGCAGAAATCTAAGGAAAGGAAATGGTAGGTTCCAGCATTACTCGTGTACACACCATTAGGGAATGTACGTCTAAAGAAGGAATAAGGTTGGGATCATTCTTCTGCTCTTCAGTATGTTACACAAAACTCAGGTCTTGTAGTGGGCAATTAGAGGAAGGTTCAAGGCTGCTGTTCAGACCAGACTCGTTCTTCATGCAAACAGATGCTGGTGAGCAAAGGCTAAATCAAAACCGGGGATTTCCTGTGAGGACACGTGGTCCAGTGCCAGGACCAGTGAACCATCAGCATTGCTGTAGGAGGTTGGTAGGCACTGCTGGACAAGCTGCCTACAGGAAGTCTCAAAGGTCCTGCTACAGACAGGATACTGAGAGAGATGAGAGCACCCTTACAAAACAACCTTTTTTTAAGGGCAATGCACAGATCATCAGTGAGAAAGTGATTTGACTCTAAACAGAGTTTTATACCATCACACACAGACCTTCTGTGCAATTTAAGAATCAAAATGAAATCTAGGGACTTAAAGGGTAATCCCAGTCCAGGAAAACTGCTTGTGCTTAAATGGATCCATTTATTTACTGACTTATTTCTTCTCACACATAATGGATAAATAAGGCAGCAGTAAAAAGAAAACTGCAATAGCTGCATTCAAATCCACACTTTTTGTTTATGCTGGTCATAACAATTCCTACTTCTTTTTGCCTCCTTTCAGCAATAAGAAGAACATCAAGAAGGTGAAAACCATCTAAAATCACAAGAGAAGCAGACATCAAATCTCTTCGATTACAGCTGCCA
The DNA here is from genome assembly GCF_002078875.1 of Numida meleagris. NCBI lineage: Eukaryota > Metazoa > Chordata > Aves > Galliformes > Numididae > Numida > Numida meleagris. Next base: position 142,340,930 of record NC_034410.1, read on the forward strand.
AAAAGGCAATGGGTGTTCCATTTCTGTTTGTTATAAAAACTAATTCATAGAAAGCAGGCCAACCATTTCTTTCAAGTGGAAAAAAGTCTCTCTTAAAAATTAGCCCTGAATATCTTTCTACAAAAATATGTCACAGTTCAAACACTAGAGTTGTGCCTTGTGTATGAAGCACTGGCTGAGGTTCTAGGGCTGAGGTTCAGAGGGCATCAGACTAGCTGTAAAAAATGGTTCTTTCTGTAAATAAAAGAAGTAATGAACGAGTTGAGGCTGTTCAGCCTGGAGAAAAGAAGGTTCTGGTGAGAACTGATGGAGAACTTTCTGTATCTAAAGGGAGTCTATAGAAAAGAAGGGGACAGACACTTTAGCAGAGTCTATTGTGATGGGACAAGGGGAAATGGTTTCAAAATAAAAAGGGAAATTGAGAATGGATATAAGGAAACATTTTTTTTACAATAAGAGTAGTGAAGCTCTGGCACTGGTTGCCTAAAGAGGTGGAGGATGCCCCATCCCTGGAGATTTTCATGGTCAGGCTGGATGGGGCTCTGCGCATGCTGATGTAGCTGTAGGTGTCCCTTGTTCATTGCAGGGGAGTCGGACTAGGTGACCTTTAAAAGTTCCTTCAAACTCAAACGATTCTATGGTTCTATGATCTCCGTCTCATCTTGACATCATTACTTTACCTGGGACATAAATTTTCTGCTGATGGATGGTTTTGAATCTCCTGATAAAGGGTATAGCTTTTTAGTTGTTTGGATCCTGTTGTTTGTCTTACACATTTGCAAAGTTATTGTCATTCATATAATTGCAACTTTGAAGAAGTACCATCATTTTACAGATAAGACAGAGACAAGGACACACAGTTTGTCCTTCTGTCTATGTCCCCTGTTTCAATCTGTAGGCCACGAGACTTTTCAGGGCAGTCTCTGCCAGTGCTATTAATGGGAAATTAAACCAACCAGCGCTCCTTGGCTGGAATATTAAATTAAGCAAATATTTCTGAAAAGCCCATGTGTACACTTGAATGCACAAAAAATTCTCTCATTTTTCTAACTTATGATCACATCTAATATCTAATGCTAATCTTCAGGGCTACTAATCATAGAGCAATGTCCTAGACAACTTTAAGAGCACAAAACGCTTTGCTGAACCTTGAATTCAATTCCTGATTCATCAAAATTCAATCCTGACTACAACTTCCTGGTATATTGTCTGTCCATCTACCAAATATATGGTGAAAATATAATCATATTTTTAGTCTTATAAAATATAAATAAACCACTATTTACAAGATTTCAGTTATTTTTCAATTAATAAATCACTGTGACATTCCAGAAGGAAAAGCATGAATTCATTCAAGCACATTGCCCTTGTGCTTAACTGTTTTCACAGGGCAGCCGCTTGAGTACTGTGCAAACATAATTCTTGTTGGACAAACTGGAACCAGGTATGTAGAAAAGTTCAGATTTTTTTGTTGTTAGTGCTGGAATAAAGTCTTAAGAAAAGAAAATGAAAGTTGATGTTGATCTCACACCAGAGTCTTCTCCCATTTTTTTTTTTAGACTGAGAAACTATGCTGAAATATTATGCAAAATCCTGATCTAGCTGTAGATGTCCCTGTTCATTGCAGAGGTTGGACCAGATGATCTTTAATGGTCCCTTCTAACACAAACAATTCTATGATTCGATGATCATTTCTTATTGTCTGCTGGGGTAGACATAGGCACCACTTGCTCTCTCTGTTGCCTGATGCACCTTTTTTGCTTTTTATTATTACTTCCTCATTTGCATACAGACATGAAGCATACAGTGCAATCATACTCTTTTTGTGACAGCGTTTTTACAAACACAATGGAACTGTCTTTCTCTGCAAAAGTTCCTGCAACTTCTTTTATAGTAAATGGAAAGACATAGGGATGATTCAATTCATCATAAAATAGGCACGTTAAATTACTCCCTCAAATTACTTATTTCTTTATTCTGACTATAAAGGAAGCCTGGCTGATTAGCTTAGGAGGAGATGCTCTCAGCAGAGATATCAGCAGTTTGATAAGATGATTCCTACACTTAGTCATAGGTTCCCATGGCTGCTTCCACCTCACAGGCATAACTCAGGTTGCAGATTATTTACTGCCTCCCGTTAGAAGACAAACCAACATATAAGACAAATATTTCCTGAAAATATCAAAAACTTGATAGAATAAGGTTTGTTCACAAGATTACATATAAATAATGCAAGATATTCTCACTGTGCAAAACACCCTCATGGAAGAACAACCAATATCATCTGTAACTATTAAGAGTATGTACATATATTTCAGATGATGAATATAAGCTGCTTGTACAAAACTGTCATCTATTTATCTAAGGATATTTCACAGAGATCAACACTACCACTGCTATTCAATTGATGAGGCACAGAGGTGAGACACGGCTTGCCAACTGTAGTGCCGCTAACAGGGGACAACTACTCTAGAACCCAACTCTACTGCTTTATCCCTCAAATCCTACTGTTGACAATCCTCTGTCTCCTACAATCACTAGGACATCCCAATACTCCCAAGAAGCCATCACTCCCTGCAGCATTCCTATAAAGGTTCATTGACCAGAACACTGAGGCATAACAATAGAATCATAGAATCATAAATGTTGGAAAAGACCTCTAAGATCATCTAGTCCAATCATCCACCTACCACCAGTATTGCCCACTAAACCATGTCCCTCCGTGCTACATCTACACTTTTCATAAACATCTCCAGGGACGATGACTCCACTTCCTACCTGGACAGTGTGTTCCAGTGCCAAACTGCTCTTTTTGAGAATAAACTTTTCATAATATCCAACTTGAATCTCCACTGGTGCAACTTGAGGCCATTACTCCTTGTCCTAAAAATTCACCATCGATAAATATTTTTAGAGAAAGTCTTAGAAGTGCTTGTGGTCCTCATACAAAAATAAAATTGCATCTTCCTGAATTGTTTTCATTTAGTTCTTATTACTTTAGACTCTAAAATCACTCTGCTCAGATGTTTGGTGTGGTCTCCAGAATTACCTGCTAAACATGAAGGTAAAGCATACGAAGAGACCGAGGTGACAGACTGTGATCATGATGGGCTAGCTCCTTATTGCGAAGCCCCTCTAATGCATGGCTGCAGACACAGCTCCTCAGTATGACCCCTCACCCTCTTCAGCACTTTGGACACATGGAAGATCCCCCCTTTAACAGGCTGTTGATAATCTTGAACAAAGTAACCTAAGCCCTTTTATTTGTAGGTTGAGCTAGTAAAAATATATCAAAACAAGGACAAGTAATGGCTTTAAGCTGTGACAGGAGAAGTTTGGGTTGAATATTAGGTTCTCAGAAAGAACGGTGAGGTATTGGAACTGGCTGCCTAGGGAAGTGGTGGAGTCACTGTCCCTGGAGGTACCGATGTGGTGCTTAGGGACAAATATTAGTGGACAATATTGGTGGTAGGTGGATGGTTGGGCTGGATGATCTCAGAGGTCTTTTCCAACATTAATGATTCTATCGCGATTCTATGATGATTTTCTGAAGGTTTGAAAACTCTGTTGCTGAAGCTTGAGAATACACATTCTTCAGCAGAGGAATACTCATGCAGATCCCCTATTAAGCTAAAATAAGCTGAATTTGAAAGTGCCAAGACAACATTTTTCAGGCACAAATCTTTCCAATGCATCATCATTTTCCTATTTCAATGTTTGAAGAGACTCAATATAGTTTTGAAATATTATATTTAGCATATCTATATTTAGAATAAATGCAGAAGTTATATTTGGATTAAATAATTTCTAAAGGAGACACTATTATTTTTAAATTGCTTGATCAAAAAGTTCAGAATGTTTTCTCCCTTAGTGAGACTTTTAATTAAAGCTGCACATTTCTAAGATGAATCTTTTATCTTAACTTTGCCTTTTGACACTTCCAATTAGCCTCCTTGAAAGAATTAAATAAAACAGCCTCTCTACCAATACATTGATTCAGTGAGGATAAAAAGCAAGACAACCTATTCATTTCCTTGTATGAATGATCCTAGTATAAATGTAGTCTTATCACTGCACTGTCCTATAACCAAGGTTCATTTCTCAGATGTGCTGACATGTGGGATGATAGAATAGCTTAGTATTTATCACCAGCATAAAATTTTGTCAGTGCTTTCTTGTTTTGTTAAAAACTGTTTGTTAAAATGTTTTGTTAAAAAATGTTTCATTGTTGTTTTCAAACTCATTGACAGTTCCCTAAAAGCAATGTTCAATTATAGGATTCATTTCTAAAAATAATTTCAAAAACTTAGGTTAGCAAATATTTGCTTTTTTTGTCACCTAACTGTGTAGCAGACCCTCTATATATTTATTTGAAATATTAATTCAGATGAGAAAATTCCCCAAATAAAGCAAAGAATATCAGGAAGAAACAGTTGTCTGGATGCAATTACTCACTGAATTAGTGAAAATAACTATTCAAAGTTTAGGATGGTGGTGGATATTGAGACACTTGCACAGTCGGACTCTACATTAGACAGAAAGCATCAGGGATCACTGTATGGAGAAATTAGAGACATGTAAGTAATCCTGTAATGGAAGATAGCTCTCTGAAGGTCCAGTTCTCACCATAGCAGGAGGGCTGAAAAATCTCTTGGGACTCCTTCATCATAAAGCTAAAGGCCACTGTTGGCCTCAAGTACCGGAAATATGATGTGGGTACTCTGCACCTGAAGAACAGATTTCTGTTTCTACCAGACCTTCAAGTGGGTCCTGATGATGAATTTTTTTTCTCAGACACATTGTCCAGGGAAAAGAACCCTGTGGATTGTATTGGTGCTTACAAACCCTTTCTAGTTATAGCATTCTCTACTGATCATGGTCAGTTTGTGCTCTGTGCATCTCAATTTTAAATGCTGTTCAGGAACTCCAAGACAGTGGTCTATTCCACTGCCTCCCTGCCATCTACTGTACATGCACCAGCTTCTAGCAAGAAGGAAGGCAAGAAATATACCTGCACATTTCAATCTAGAAGCGAAAATGTCCCAGTCACAAATATCCCTTTCCAGTTTCCATCCGTTGAGCCATAATGTAAAGCTTTGACTGGAAAAGCAACAAGACATATGCACAGAACTAGCACATAAGACAAGGATATCTTTTGTTTCATCTTTTTTCCTGTGTTCAGGTAAACATTCTGCTCATTTACTTGACTGTCACTGAATTCTGTTTTGCTCACTGAAATATATTCCTGTGGAGAAGGACTAAGGGGTCCCGACAGAAGAAAAGCTTGGCACAAGGTCAAGGGAAATAATTGTCCACCTCTACTTACCCTTGAAAGGCCCCAGCAAAAGAAAGACATGCAGCTGTTGGAGTGTGTCCAGCAGAGGGCCACAAAGATGATGAAAGAGCTGGAGCACCTCTCCCACTAAAGAAAGGCTTAGGATTTGTTCAGCCTGCAGAAGAGAAAGCTGGCTATGGGGACACCTCATTGCAGCCTTAAAGGGAGATTATAAACAAGGTTGTGATCAACTTTTTACATTGTCCGATAGTGATAGCACAAAGAGGAATGGCTTTAAACTAAAAGAGGGGAGATATCAATTAGACGTTAGGAGGAAATCCTTTGCTCAGAGGTTGGTGGGGTGCTGGCACAGGCTGCCCAGAGAAGCTGTGGATGTCCCATCCCCGAAAGCGTTCAAGGCCAGGTTGGATAGGGCCCTGGGCAGCCTGAGCTGGTGGGTGGCAGCCCTGCCCATGGCAGGATGTGGGGAACTAGATGACCTTTAAAGTCTCTTCCAACCTAAATCTTTCTATGATTCTATGATACCAATTCTTAAAATTTCTGAGTGTCTTTTAAGGTCTCATAGGTAAAAAGGGTTTCTAAAACAACCCATCCCCAAAGTAACTCCTCTAACAACAAGGTTTTCTTCAGATAAAATTCGTATTTGTCAGATATGCTTTATTTTACATATAAAATACATGTTTATTTCAGATTAATTTAACAAGCCTTGAAAATAAAAGCTTGTATTTGCTAAAATTTGAATCTCTGGCACCATTTCTCATGCTTCAAAAACAGTACACTTATCTTCACTTAATGGAGACAGAAATTACCTTTCAAAAAGTTATTGAAACTAATGACTGCAATTTCATACTGTTCCATAAGTTATGGTGCTGTTTCTTCTTGCTCTAATGAGCAACTGACTACAAATGCCTGTTTTGACTGTATTAAGACACAGTTTATAAGAAAAGGTTTTTTTATTTAAAAATTAAGGCAAAATTCCTTCAACTGAATCTTCTTTGAGATGTTCAAACCGTAATCAAGAAATTAGGATCAGTAATTGCCTATTAAAAATAGACATAAATAGTTGGTCGACAAACATAAATATAATTGCCCCTTGACATTAGGTCTGAGATAGTCACAGAATTAATATTCAATTTATAGAAAAAGGCAAAATTGTCTTGTAGGCATTTAATGTGGGCGATCAGGAACTGGTCTAGCAAAATTCAGGCACAGGTTGCTGTAATGTCCTTCATTTTCTCATATTCTCTTCTAGTTTCCTTTCCTCACATCCCATTTAAATAATGCTAATTTTTCCTTGACGCTTAATGTCAGTTATATCATTTTATAAGAAATCATAAAACCATGTGTGCATGAAACATCTCTACAGCATCAATCAAAAGTGCTAATGTGTAATAGCAAATATCACATCTTGTCTCCACTGCTTTCTTGGAGATAACTACATGTCAGTGGTTTATGGGCTGGTTCGGACCAGTTCCATGACTAATGGGGCGAAGAGACGCATGGACCCATGCCCTGGGAAAGGGGAAAGGAGAAAAGGTAGGGAGATTGGGCCTAAAAACAAACAGCAGCAATGATCTGAGGAGGAAAGCTAATTTACTAAAAAAGATATTGAAATGCAAAATAACACAATATAATACAATATAATTGGAATTGAAGCTAATAAATCAAATAAAGTGAGAGTGTCCAAAAACTGAAGGCCTTACTCTAATGCTGAAGGCGAGATGTCTAGGGAGCAGAGATGCTGCCGAGACAGAAAAAGGGACGTCTCGTGATCTGCGTACAGTTTTATCTTTCTCGATGAACGGAAAACAGAAACAGAACAACACAACGTCCTCTGGGGCATGTAGTTCTTCATCTCTTCTATCAACGATCCATGGAACTGGAGCATTAACTCTTTAACTCCCAGTGCACTACATGATGTTATGATGTGGAATACCAATAATCAAAAATCATAAAACCATGACATTAAAGAAACACACATTCCTTGTCTCTCTTTGGCTTTCTGCACTTAGCAAAGAACCCAATTTAACTGAGTAAAATTAGGTGTGACACTGCTATAGCCTACTAAAGATTAGACTGATAGGTAACGATTTTTCTTAAATACTTTGTATTTCTTGTCATATTTTCAGAACAAGTTGCCAAAAGTATTTGTCTGCTTAGAAAGTCTTCTTAAAAGTTGTCCATGTGGTGGTTCTGCAGGGGAGAAGCAAAGAAAATCTGGACACAAATCAAAGTCCTAAGTAATTTCTTTAGTTCTAAACTATGATAAGTAATTCTTTTCTAATGTTCACATAAGATTTTACCCTTGCAGCATAAACAGAGAAGCAGCTACTCGTTGTATTGTATGAGAATAAGATACAGTGGATCTAAAACAGTTCATATAGCAAAATCTTACTGCAACTTTCACTAATAAAGAATATATCTCTTTCTAAAAAGTAACGCATCGAGGTGGTGCGTATTCTACTGCAAAACACTGCAGAGAAAGCTCAGAATTAAACCTTTTTTGAGATTTGTCTTCACTGGCTTCTTCAACAATGTAATTCAACTTCCTTCATTTACCTCAACATATCACCTTCTTTAAGAAATCTCCACCTATATTGATCTGGTCTCCACTGCTCTCCACTCTCAAGTGGTACAGGAAATTAAGATAAAAACAGTTAATCTTAACTGCTTCAGACCACTGTTATTTCTCCCAGTAATTTCACCAATGATCTTGTGTGCTTATGGGCAAATTTTAAAATAAAAATGTTTTAAACATGTGTTAAAGATAAGCTCCTTGTATCTTGTATCTATAGCCTGGAAAACACTTAATGACTGCTTGTTCATACTTCTACAAATCCTCGTGCTAAAATTTATACAATTGCCTAAACACTTAAGGAAACACTTAGGGAAGACATTTAGCCTATAATGAAACAACTCAGCCAATGAGTTAATTATACCAATATGCTTTCACTTTCCCAGCTCCTTTGACTGTTTGTGCACATTCAGCCTAATGTATGCTGCAGGTGGACATCATCATACCATGATTTTAATAAGCCACTCTGATGAAAAGCACTAATGGGAAAAAAAAATTCCACTCAAAAAGGCGTTTTTAGAGTTTGGCTTTAAGATACGTCTACATCAGCTCAGCCCTTCAGAACTGATGCTGAAACTGATAAAGTACGAGTCATTAGCAAGAAAAAGCAGTAAGCATAGCTTGCTCTTCATAAGCCAAAAGCAGGGCGCATCAGTCATGATTCCTATTCAGAGACAGGAAGCTAAATCTCATGGGGTTTAAAAACCAACATGAGAGAAACCAAAGACTGTCCTCAAACAGCCTTGTTCCCTTTCTCCTTTTCAGCACTGAGGAAGACACTAGTCACCAGTCTACTCTTGTCTTTAAGGAAATGTATCACACTCTCTTCTCAGTGGTGCATAGCAATAGGACAAGAAGTAATGGCCTAAAACTTGAACATAGGAAGTACCATGTTAACATGCAGGAGAACTTATATGTGGTAAGGGTGATGGAGCACTGGAACAGGTTGACCAGAGAGACTGTGGGGTATCCTTCTATGGAGATAGTCAAGACACATCTGGACGCCTACCTGTGCGACTTATTGTAGGGAACCTACTCTGGCAGAGGGGTTGGACTCAGTGATCTTTTGAGGTCCCTTCCAAGCCCTGAAGTTCTGTGATTCTGTGACGAATAATGATTAGAGGTATTAAATAATCGTATATATTTTTATGCATTTATATTTACATGCATGTATGTACATGCTGCAGTCTGAGTCAACACAAGCTGATGTGCAGCCTTAATGATCTACATGGCCAAGCTATGGGGGATACATTCATTCAATGAAACTGGTGCTCAGCACAGTTTCCTATTTTTTTAGCTGGTGTTCATAGCCACAACACACCAGGATGCAGCAAACTTGTGGACCATGTAGCAGCTCATTAGAGCTCCTGTACATCTTGCTAGTTCTGCCCTGGGCATGCTGGCAACTGCTACAGACTGGCTTCACTTCTGCTGAATTCTTCAGAACTATGTCTCTTCTGATTATGCAGCTGAAAATACCCAGCAGGAAGCAATCTATACATTGTTAATGCCGTCAGACCCTACAGTTTTATTGTAAATCCCACATACATTAATAAAAACTAAATGTTGCATGTACTGGAAGAGAAATATTACTACTAATGATTTCTAGAAAGTTTCACTTAGTTCTCACAGATGCTAAGAACCTGATAAGGAAAAGATGAAAAAGATTTTGTTTACACCAAACTCAGTGAATCTCAATGACTTTGCCTTCATTCTTTTTGGTGAGTTAGGAGTTTATTCAGTATATGAATGCCCCATCCCTGGAAATGCTCAAGACCAGGTTGGACAGGTCCCTGGGCAGCCTGATCTAGTGCCTGATTTAGTGGTTGGCAACCCTCCCCATGTCAGGGGGGCTGGAACTGGATGATCTTTGAGGTTTCTTCCAAGCCATGCCATTCTATGATTCTGTGATTCTATATAACGCCACCCTGTAGTAGTATAGTACTACTTTGATAGGGATGTCTTCTGGAAACACTCACAGAAATGTAATTAGTATAACTATCCCAGCTATGCTCAAACTCAGAAAGTGTTCATTGGCATGAGAATGAAAAGAATATTACAGCCTCATTGCCATTAAGTTCAGTCCCATTAAATAATGCTTTCTCACAGACCTATGAAATCAATTAAGAAGTACTTGCATAGATAGCCAAGAAAAAACTATTTGAAGCTTTAACCCCCGTCTTGATGTTAGCCCTATTAAAGCTATTAAGCTCCAGTCTGGATTTCATTAGCACTGTGCAAGTCAGCAGCTAATTCTGTAACCACACCGCCTGCCTCGCCTCTCTCCTACTCATGTTTAATATGAATTGTTTCAAGAAGCAGTGAGAGGAAACAGGACACTGAGGTGTATCAGGCAGAAGAAAATACTGACCTGACTAAAATGCAAAGAGAGAAAATTGTTTGTTCTTTAAATAAAATTGCCATCCTTTGTGCTATACAGAACAGGAGTAGTTTTTTTTGTTTCTTTGTGTTGTTTTTTTTCATAGAAAAAAAATTCTAGTTATATTTCATTAGTTCTACACTGCTTATGCCAGAAACTGCTGGAAATTTAGGACATTTAAAGAGAATAAAGGAACTCTATGGGATTCTGGAGCTATCAAGAGCAATCTTTACTGGAACAAAATGAAAAATCATTTTCTTATTTCCTGGGGGATATTTCATACAAAAAGGTATATAAAAACTGAGCTAGATTTTTTTTTTCAGAAACAATTTCTTTACTCAAACTTTGAGTAAAGAACTTTGACATCTTTAATTATTTGTCTTTTATACAAATATAATTTGTATAATTATTTTATATTTTAATGTATAATTAAATCTTAGTTAACTGAACTAGACTTTAAAATTGCAAAAAATATATATTTTTATTTTATTTTATTTTATTTTATTTTATTTTTGGAAAAGACCTACAAGATCATCCAGTCCAACCATCCACCTACCACCAATAACCCCACTAGACCATGTCTCTCAATGCTATATCTAAATGTTTCTTGAACACAAGAGACACTTCCTATTAAAGGAAGTGAACATTTAACCCATGAAAGAATGTTAAATTGGATCAGTTCAAATGTAAAAAGTAAAAATGTGTTTTTTTATTATATTTTATGTAATATTCAAACTCAAGAACTCATTAATCTTGCATTCACAGTTTTTCTTCCTCTCTGAGCAATACTGAGTGAAAAGGAGTCTATTGGCTTTTCTGCACAAGCTGACATTAACACTGAAACAGTTTTCATCCAGGAATCTCATAGAACAGTAAAACAACCCCTTCCATTGTCAGCAAAAAAGGTCACATATAAAATAAGAAGGTGCAAATTTCCACTGCTCTTCTGACATGGAATTCCAACAGAGAAAAGTCAGTTTAAATTCCACAAGTACTTACAGTCTATGCTGGTAACAACAATGTTGCAATAAATTAATTGGTGCGTTGTTAATTGGTGCAATGTGTGTCCAGAATTGTCAAAATTATGAAGATACATATAGAGAACATCTAACAGAAAACTCTGCAATAGACCTACAGTAGGACGACACTTTATCAATAGATACCTTTATACTGAAGATTATATATTCAAGACTGCATCAGTTTCCTCCAACCTGAACTTGGCTGTGGATTTGGTGAGGTTTCTGTCAACGCTCACTACTGTTCATTAAATTAGATGCCTCTGTAGGGCATCAGGGAGATATCACCCAATGTTATGTACATTTTTACAGCAAGAAGTGAAGAACTGTCTTTGTATTAACAGTTTTCCCACTGTCTACAATTTTGTTTTGCCCGTCTTTCAGTCCCAGCCCAATTCATAAGGCTCCTCAGGTTTTGCAATGCCAGAAAAAAAAAAAAAGTCAGATATCTAAGTAATATCTGGATTGCACAGTGCTCTCCTGGACCAATGCTGTACATCTCAAGTCTAACTCAGTAACATCTCACACCAGAATCAAGTCACAAGCAGCCACAGATCATCAAGAAAATGCAGGTCAGACTCTGAAATTCACAGCTGTCCTTCACTCATTCCCCATACACACCATCCGTCTCCATGCCACACCATCTCCAGTAATGTCCCAGTCCTCAGGGACCAGTTTACCTGTCTGTCCCGCAATTGTAGCAAACAGCCTGTGGGGAATCCTGGATGGGATCTTCAGTCCAGCTCTTATCTGGTAATACCTGAGAAGAAAGGATTAGAAATGGCATGCTGTTACACAGTTGGCTTGATCCAACTTAAAAATCTTTGAGAAGACATCCTGGGCATCCACAGAAAACAGAAGTCCATACAAGAACAGGGATGCTCAGAAATATTGAGCCTTCTGTTCTGCTGCATAATTTTAACAACAGTTATAATTTATACTGATATTAATCAGGATCGTCCTATTTTACAGCAGTCTGAGTGGACATGGAGACCAAATGTGAGACTGATAAGGAAAGGCTGTGAAAAGATCTTGGCTTCCTGTACAGAAAAGAGGAGTAGACAAAGATCTGTGGTAAAATGCAGTGAGATCAGACAAAGAGTGACAAATATTTAATACAAAGTAAGAAAAGAGGAAACTTCTGTGGAAAGAAAACAAATGAGCTAATCTCATACCCAGAAAAACTCATTTTATACATAGGGATTATCATTATTCTGTCCCATACTGTAGATACTGTACCTTGAAAATAATGTCAGTAGCTTTAATCATATCTAAAGCAGTTGTGTTCTAGCCATTTGCCATTCTGTAGGTGATTCTTATGTTAAGTGGAGGATGACAAAAGAGAAGAAAACATCAGCAGTTTCACCAGCTTATTACAGAAGATGCAGGACACTTCTGAAAGTTTGAAAACATGAGCTCAGTCCAAACAGAGGAACAAACTTAGGGAGATTTTCCCTCATCAGCACTTTCATAAGCAAAGAATAACAGGCAGTGCATAGAAGCTCCCATGTAGCACAGGACACCTCTGTTTCTTTGCAGCTCTCCCACTGAGCTGCTGAAAAACCGTGCCAGTTTCCTCTTTCTTTGCATTTTCCTTCCTACAGTGTGTTTGGCCTATTCATTTATAAATTCCTCACAACAGGGTTATCTCTCAAGTGGTTGGAGATATTTTCATCCTGATTTGTGTTCAGACTCTAAATACAAAAATTAGAATTGTAAAGGTCTATCCTGAAGACTTTAAGACAGCTGAATTACTTCCTCAGGAAAGTGCATACAACAGTATATGGAAATGAACTGTTAGAAAGCCCAATGATCTGTCAATTGCTGAACAGCCAACAGCTCGTAGAGGTTACACTTACCAATAAAATCTTTACTAGGGATGTGAACAACTCACATATCTCTCTGTTGAGTTAAAAGCTGAAGGGGTTTGATGAAGAGAGAAAAAAAATCTTTAGTGGAAACTCTCTCATGGCCCCCTCATGTGAGCAGAAAGCTCACCTTACCCTACCTAATCCAACTTGCAGGTCCTTGTCCACCTGGACAGAGTCCCAGCACAAACTCTGGCAATTTTCGGTATCCATTTCAGGAAATAACTTGGAAATAAAAACTCTGCATTTATTCTTCAGTTTTCAGAATTCTAAACACACAATATCCACTTAAAAACACTGTCAAGCAAATCTTAACTGTGTGATCTTTCTACTCCATATGCTGTTCTTACACAATGGTGGGAGCTCTGACTTAATGCTATTGGTGCTGATTTCTTCCAAAACAAGCGCAAGAATTACGTTGTAAAACTTTTTACGTTTTCATTGTTTAACTGAAAAAAATACCCTAATTGGTTTATCCACAGTCCAAGCATTTCAAAATCCCAGCAATATGGTATTAGTGGATTTCCACAGCAGTGAAATGGGATAGTACTCAGTACGGAGATATTAATAATGTGTTACTTCATGCCACTTCCAGTATACTTATCTAAGAATAACTTCTTATAACTGTCTGGTAATTCTTTTAGATTTTTGCCTCATGGAACTGTGATGGATTTTCTTTGGCTAAGGGTCTCTCTCAACCACTCTCCTCAGCAAAACAACAGGAAAAAATATTGCAAAAAGTCTTGTGAGTCAAGATAAAGACTGGGGGGTCAATTACCAGTTACGATCACTGGCAAAATAGACTCACCTTGGGGAAAATTAATATGATTTCCTGCCAATTTGGATAGTGAGATACAAAACCAAACATTAAAACAACAACCTCCCTCCATTCCGTGCCTTTTTTTCCCAGTTTCAACTCCACTCCATCACTCCTGACTTTTCTCCATCCCCTTGAGTAGCATAGGGGAAAAAGAATTGTAGAATATTCTGAGTTGGAAGGGACTGACAAGGATCACTGAGTCCAACCCCTGGCTCCACACAGGACCACTCCAAATCAAACTCTGTGTCTGAGAGCAGTGTCCAAATGCTCCTTGAACTCCAGAAGCCTGGGGCCATGATCACTGCCTTGGGAGCCTGTTCCACCTCCTGATGGAGAACCTATTCCTAATATCCAGTCTAACCTAATATCCAGTCCATAGGCTATGTCTGGCACATGAGAAGTAGGCTAGGTGGTATCTCTCTTTGAGTAAACAGATAATAGTGTTGTTGGTTTTTTGTGTGTTTTTTGTTGTTGTAGTCACTGGATGCTATTTTTAAACAAGAACAGTGCAGAAAAGCTTATTTAGACTTTACTAAAGTAGGAAAACCATGGAAAATTGCCAGATAATGAGGAACAGGTGCTGTGAAGGAAAGATGAGGAAACAGCAAGCTGATTTCAAGAAAAGATCTAAAGGAACTTGGCACACAACTCAGCAAAACACAGCAATCAGATCCCCTCTCTATCTATAAATACACTGAAAGGAAAAACATCAGGAAGGAAGAAGGGGAGTAAGGTACAAGAAAGTACAACATTGGCACAAGAACAACTACATATAACTGTCCATGAAAAAATGCAATTTAGAAACAAGAAGTTGTAGCTGGCAAAGGAGCAAGGCTATGAAACTTTCCCCTAATAGAAGCAGGGATGAAAAAGCCAATTTGTTTTTAGGGGAAGCTCAGTAAATTTCTGAATGATTTATAGGACTTGGATCCTTCCCATCTGCAGGGCCAATGTTATTTACGTAGGCAGTCTGTACCAATCCAAATCTCATCTCTCCTGTGAGACTGTCTGCCTATGTCACCCCAGTAGCGATGAATTTGCCATCATCACTTTCACTGGCCATTTGTGAATTGCTCATCTTTAAGAGCACTGATAATTTGAATGTTAACTTTGTTTTTCCATGCCAGGATACTCATTAATCCCTAATGACCTGTACTGACTCACCTGGGGCTCTGACGTTAGAATGTCCCTTGGAAGCCTGACTCCACTAAAGGATGTGCTGGGTTATACATCCACTCCTTGCTTCTCCCTTTGAAAAGTCAGAGCTACTAGCACCTTTCAGCTTCTCAGCACAGTGGTGGTCAGACTTCCTCTCAGGAAAACCAGTGTCACTCTCAGATGTTAACTGCTCACTTAATGCTCAGGCAAGGTGCAGAGGTTTGTTTCACTGTCTGTTAATTGTTATTGTACTGAAATGCACAGAGGAAGTATTTAATTTTAAGTGAATCAAATGTTTTTGCTTTGGATAGCTCATCATGTCATCTCTAGTGATTTACAAAAGACAGTGCCTAATCCCAAAGGACTCACAACAAAAAAAAGAAGAAAAACACAACCAGGGAGAAGGCTGGTACCAGCCTTGTTTCTGACACTTGAACTCCATCCTGCCATTGCTTACTCCTCTCTGATTAATGCCAGAGCATCTCACATCCCAAGGTGCTGCATACTTGACTTCCATTGCCATTGACAACAGTAGTGGCATTATAGAGACTAGCCTAAGAAGGGATGGTGAATCTGAGAGAAGCAATTTGGTGGATAATATTCATGCATCTTTCTACCAAACAAGATCACTCTCATGAGAAGCCCTGAGAGACTGCTTCTCCTATCTAGTCATTCCTTCAGCATGGAAAATAAGAAGTAGCTCATTAACAATGCCACAAGAACCAGATAAACTTCATAGCTTCTGCTTACGTTGAATTATACCCGACCAACTCTAAGGCTTAAAATTTCATCCTGATATAGGCTACATTTTAATGAATAATCCTTAAGCTAGTAAATACTGCAAACAAACTGACTGCATGCTGAGTCCTGTCATTCAGCCCAGAGATCCTATCGCTTCTCAGACCAGTTGCCCTCCAGCAGACCCTGTCAGCAAAACTTCTCTGTTGAATTGCTGCTGCTAGGGAGCTGTGGCAGCACACTGTTTTGGAAAACAATGAGGAAGACAGACTGCTTCACAAGAATAGCATGAGACCTCAAATCTCTATCCAAGAAATAACATCACTGGCTATAAGAGGAGTTTAAACTTGTTGTTTTTCTGCAGGAAAGAATGTACATTCCGCCTCTGCTAACATTAGTAAGCCTTTTTTGTCTTGTGATGATGATTCCCAGATGAGGACTCCCAAATATGTAGCAGGTAGCTATATATTCCAGAAGATTTTCAGGGTCAGATGAAACAACTGTAATTATCTAGGCTGATTCCTAGAAAAATACAGCACCTAGGATTTTACTGAATAATCAGCCAGAAAAAAACTACAAGAAGCTATTATTTCCTATACAGACACTAGGGGCTGAAAAAAGGGCCTACCTGCAAATTAGCTTCCTGCTGAAAACATGAAAATTAAAAAGCAATACTTATCTGTCTTTCAGGTGTCTTTCTGTTTTCCCATCAGTAAGACAAACTGGAAGCATTGGCATGAAAAATTTTGTAACTTTGCATCAAAAAAAAAGATATTTCTTGCACATGGCAAAAAAAGGTTACACATTTGACAAGTCAACAGTATCTCACAGATCTATACAGTGCACGAGTCAAATAGCAGTGCATTGTCCATCCTCTGTTCCTTACTGTCTATTTTGCATTGGATTTGGATAGCATGTGGATTTTGCTGGGTTCTGTACCGTATTCAAAGAATACAGAATAAGAGAAGGTAATAATTTTCCACCTATGACAGAGGAAAGAGATGCAGAATCATTAGGGTTGAAAAAGACCACTAAGATCATCTAGTCCAACCACCAACTCATCCCCATCATGCCCACTAAACAATGTCCCTAAGTGCTACCTCTACCCTCTTCTTGAAAACCTCCAGGAACAGCAATTTCACCACCTCCCTGGGCAGCCTGTTCTAAAATCTCAACCACTCTGAGAAGAAATTTTTCCTAATATGCAACCTGAACATCCCCTGGTGCAGCTTGAGGCCATTACCTTTCATTGTACCACTAATTACCTGGGAGAAGATGCCGACCTCCACCTCACTGCAACCTCCTTTCAGGTGGTTGTAGAGAGTGATAAGGTCTCCTTTCAACTTCCTCTTCTCCAGACTGAACAGTCCCATCTCCCTAGGCCATTCCCCATAAAGCCTGTGCTCCAGACCCCTCACCAGCTTCACTGTCCTTCTCTAGACATGCTTCAGGGCCTCAATGCCTTGGCTGTTGTGAGGGGCCCAAAGCTTAACACAGCATTCAAGGTGTGGCCTCACCAAGTACAAGTGCCAAGTACAGGCAGACGATCACCCCTCTGCTCCTGCTGACTTCACTATTTGATATAAGCCAGGATGCCACTGGCCTTCATGGCCACCATGGGTAGCCCTGCAGGAGCAGGGTGTTCCTGAAGGGCTGCAGCCCAGGGCAGGGCCCAGTGGAGCAGGGCCATGTGTGAGGAGCAAGGAGTGTGATTAGCTTATAGCTCTTCTTGATTATATTAAATGCATTATTATAAAAAAAAAAAAAAAAGGAAAATAATTCCTGTTCTGTTGTATTCTGAAGTGATTTTAAAAATGTATAAAACTTAGATGTAAATTTGGAAGCTAAACTGATAGCTTATTTCAGAACAACTCATTTGTTGGATTTTTCTTTAGAATCTACACACATCTACAAACACCAATCATTATATTTTTTCAATGAAATGATATTTAAAAGAAACCTTTGTGACCGGCTCTACCACAGGATCCCAGCAGATGGGTGCTAAAGAATCCCAGAAAATAACAGAGAGAACATGTCACACAGGAGCTACCTGTAGGCTGTCGGTGCTTTCTCCCAACCTTCATCACAATTTCCACTAGCAGCATTACCTTCCCACTCTTTTGGCAGCAGGAGGAACAACTTGGACAGCTCAGGGCTCCTGCCTGAAAAACTTCTCATTTTGGAAACCTTCAAGTAGAGGTGGCAAGACAAAGGCTTTCCTCAGCCCACGGTGCTTTGTCTTACACAAATACTGAGTGAGGTGACAGGTCTAGTGGGGAGCTACTGCCATAATGTCCACAGCTGTTGTGCCAGGACACGACAGCAGGTTAGTCAGACACAACTATCACACTCCAACCCAGACTTCCTTTATCACATCAAGTTTCCACAATTCCCAGCACAGAATTATCCTCAGGCTCTTTAACTTTTGATGAAAGCAGATCTCAAATTAATAGAAAATGAGAAGAGCAATCCATATCCTCCTTGCAGTGTAATAATGTAGCCCTCATCTCTAGCTTGAGGGCATAGTTGGTATACTGCAAACTGCCTACCTACAAGGAGGCTGTAGATGCAGGCACAAGTAGGCAAGTGAAAAAGGAAATTTTCCAATTGTAAACGTGTGGCAGCCCTCTTTTTTTCTTTTTCCTTTTTTTTCAGAAAATCCTGTTTTAACAATAAACTGTGTTAAGCTTTGTAAACCTACAGTACTTGTGTGATTCATTATCATCCAAGCAAACAGATGCAAGGGATCTAAGGATCTTGCTGAAGATGCTTAGCATGTCCCAGTGTATAAGAGAAGAGCTTCCATGCTTCAGTGTGTTACTGAACCAGAGCATATACTTGGCTCTTGATACCTTTGACACAAGGCTTTCATTTGGATCCAGGTAAGCCACAACCTTGATCATTTTTATATTTCTAGCTTCTTGTACCTTTTCATCAGGTCATCTCTTCTCTGCAGAAGCTTGCAACTCTATAGGCCATAAAAGCTCCAGACCCTGCATCTCTGCAGCTCTCTGACAATTACACCAACCAGCACTCTTTACATCTCCTTTTATACTCACCTCAGGGGTTCTTGCCCTTTCACGCTCACCAAGGTAGCAATACTGTCTTTTATTTGGTCCTATATCCATACTCTTAAAGTAATCAGCTCTTTTCTTCCATTTCAGACAAATTAGAGGTGAAGAAGAGCAGGTAGTGGAATGATGAACAGCAGAGTAAAATGAAAGTAGACATGCTCTATTGTTGTCAAAGAGAGGCAGGCAAAGGAAAGGGCAGAAAAATTAGGACCCTAATAAGGATATGAGTACTTATATTCTTTTCTCAAAGGCAATGAGAAACCTTGGAAACACGGTTTAATTTAGTCTCAGAGTCAAGTAGTAACATTTTTCAATCTGTTCTTAAATTATATGAGCAGCTAGAGATGGAGAGATGTTCTGGTTTTCTCTCTGAAGCATCTGAAATATCTTACACTGAAATAATCTTAGAGAGATAAGTAACTCTTAGCTGTTCTGGGTGTCAAGAAGAGACACTCTATAAAAATTATTTAATAGATATAAAAGGAGCTGAATGATCCTGAAGGTCATTCTCTTCTTTCTTAATTCAAATGGTTACATTACATCTTCTTCACAAGTATAAGATGTACAGCCAGATAAACATGGTGACTCAGGTGACTTCTAAGTTTTTCTGTAATGTTTGTAAACTGAGATGTATATGCAGGTGTTTAGATCTGGAAGTGACAACAGAAAATGATAACCAGAAGATGGCTTCTCAAAGGCTGCTCTTTAAAACAGTATACAAACCTTTTCATGGTATGATTCACATATCTTCCCAGAAGACTGAAAGCCAAAGTGATCTTGCAAACTCACTGGAGACATAATGGAAATATCTAACCTAGCAGACCAGGAGAGATTTTTCAGTTCATGCACCACCTGGCAGTTGTCCAATCTCAAATGAATACAAAACCTGGGCATCTTCCAGCTATTGCCCCTGAGCTTGTTTCCAAAAGAAGGAAGCCTGGGAACATGACCAAGATGGAGATGCAGGGTGATCTGACGCACAGTCAGTCATGACAGAGTGACTTCATTAGCATGCAAGGCAGGAACAACTGGTGTCTTCTACCTGCACTTCTGTAAGGCACTGACATAGTCTCACAAAACATCCTTGTCACTAAACTGGAAAGATATGTATTTGAAGGGTGGACTATTCAGCAGATAAGGAATTGGCCAAATGGCCACATTCAGAGAGGTGTGGTGAATCGCTCGATATCCATGTGGAGCTTGGTGGTGTTCCTCAGAGGTCTGTACTGGGACCTGTACTGCACAATGTCTTTATTAGCAATATATACAGTGGAACTGAGTTCACTAAGGGGAGGGAAGGAGGAGAACAAAGGTTTTCCTCAGAAAACCAAACAAAACAACACAAAACAACACAAAATCTTTTGAAGAAGCAACATTTTCCCTTACAAAACTGCCTAAGATGTTTGAAGTGGTCTGAGAGAGAAATTTCCTCCTGTTCTCTTTTGAAGTTTAGTTCCCAGAATTCACTACAACTTGACTTTGTCCTGTTGAAGAGAATGGAGTTGCCCTGGTTCAGCTCTTTAGAAAGCGTGGTTCTACGTTCAGAATGACAGTCTTTTTTGTGAGGGTAACACCTTTGACATGTAAGTACAGACTGGGACATGACTGCGTCTTACATGGTACAACTAAAATAAAGCACAAAAAAGGCAGCATTCTGTATTCTAAAAGATTAAAGATATTAGTACAGAATCAAAAGTGAACATTTACACAACCATGAAATGCAGATGTCATGGGATTTCATGAGTGAAAAAAACAGGTTTTCTACAACAGGTTTTTTCCACATCAAGATTGAGGATGACCAAATCATTGCCCTCTAAAGAAATGCATCTTCTCCTCCTCCTCCTCCTTCTCTTTATGCCTTTCTACTTATTTTTATTTTTCCTTCTTTGGCCTCAGATTTTCTTTTCTATTGTCTCAGAAAATGGGTCGTCTCTATTTCCTCCCACTCACTCCATACAAATAAAATTACTAAATGT
Source organism: Numida meleagris (assembly GCF_002078875.1). NCBI lineage: Eukaryota > Metazoa > Chordata > Aves > Galliformes > Numididae > Numida > Numida meleagris. The sequence goes on from NC_034410.1 coordinate 142,361,831, forward strand.
GGGAACTTACCCAAATTTACCTATTTTTCTCACTGAACCATTGGCAGTACTGAAGAAACTATTCCCCCTCTTCCAAGAAAGTTGAATACTTTCTTCTAAAAGTATGCTCAGTGCTGGCACAAACCTCACAGCTCTGGAGATCAAATTTTTGTTTTTGGTTGAATGGATTCATCATTAACAACTGCATCAAAACTGCTCTGGAATGGTTTTGCCAATACAAGTCCTCTCTCCTTTACAGAAAGTCTGTACAGAATAGTGAATAGAGCCTTGATTCCCAACTGCTTCATGAATCTGCCGCCTCTGCTAAAGCTCTGACCTTCTTTCTGAGGTAATCCGCAAAATGTTAATCATGCAAAAACTCAGAAAGAGTTGTTCCAGAAATTGTAGAAGTTTCTTACAGAAGACTAAATAGAAGCAGAGAAGAAACAAATTATACAACGGCAGGGGCAAATGATATGTCCATCTGAGACGCTACCAAATCCTGGAGGTGCCTGGAGTTCATAGCTCCTTAAGCTTACATGAGTGGTGTCTACAAAATGGTTGCAAATAAGCTCTTTGTGTGAGCAGGACCTATTTTCTAAATTACTAGAAATAAAACCTACACTCATCTTCCATCAAAATGCACAAAGCAAATACTCCTCAATAATCATACCTGTTCAGACAAAGTCATTAAAGAGTCCTAGAGAAGAGAGTGCTAACACACTTTTCTGCGGTTATTTTGTAACCTAAGTCTCAGTACAGGGGGTCCAGTTCCCTCCTATGTCTGACATCATCTGTGTCTTTTATCTTTTCTGTGCTTTTCCATATGGTACTGTTTTCATTCCTGCTGAGGCTCTTCCTGTTTTCACTGAATAAAAATATTAATTGGAACTCAGATCAGCATTGTAAAATAGACACATCCTTATACCTCCAAACCTTCATCCTGTTTGAGAATATAATTATTTACCTAACTAGTTTCCTGCATTCAGTACGTATCAGATAAATAAGCCTAAATTGAACTTGTACATTCTAGCCCGGAAAGCAAAGTACCTAAATATTTAATAACAATAAAAACACCATCAGACATAAAACCCATTGTAGGTCTGGATTTTCAACAGTTCAAATGAAATGATCTGTTCTAAATCTGAATGCTTAAATATTGTGCCCACTGCCACAAGTAAGCCTTCATTCCTCATCCAGTGGTTGAGCAAGCCAGGGTTGCTCTTATCTGAGAATCATGGAATCATTTGAGTTTGAAGGGACTCTTAAAAGCCATCCAGTCCAACTCCTCTGTAGTGAACAGAGACACCTACAACTAGACCAGGTTGCTCAAAGCATGGTCCAGCCTGACCTTGAATGTCTCTGGGCAACCCGTTCCAGTGCCTCAACACCTTTATGAAGAAAAATTTCTTCCTTATATCCAATCTAAATCTCCCCTCCTTTAGTTTGAAACCACTTCCCCTTGTCCTTTCACAACAGGTCCAGCTAGAGTCTGTACCCTTCCTTCCTGTAGCTTCCCTTTAGATATTGAAAGGCTGTTCTCACATGTCCCCAGAACCTTCTCTTCCCCAGGCTGAACAGCCCCAGCTCTCTCAGCCTATCCTCATGAGGGAGGTGTCCCCTCTCCTGGAGCGTTTTTGTGGCCCTCTGGGCCACGTTTCTCCTGTACTGCGGACTCCACATCTGGACACAGTACTCCACATGAGGTCTCATCAGTGCAGAGTAGAGGGGCAGGATCACCTCCCTTGCCCTGCTGGCCATGCTTCTTTTGATGCAGCCCAGGATACCATTGGCTTTCGGGGCTTTGAGGGGACACTGCTGGCTCATGTTGTGCTTGCCATTCACCAGTACCCCCAGGTCCTTTTCAGCAGGGCTGTGCTCTATCCTTACATCCCCCAGCTTGTACTGATAGCAGCTGTTGCCATGATCCAGGTGCAAGCCCTTGGCATTTGGATTTTTTGAACCTCATGCAGTTAACTTGGGCCCACTGCTCAAGCCTGTATAGGTCTCTCTGAATGACATCCCATCCCTTGGGCATGTCAACTGCACCACATAGCTTGGTGTTAAATCGGTCAGCAGAAGTTTCAGAAAATGAATTAAAAATCCGCAGTGTCCTCAGCATTTCTGTTGTTGACTGGCTGCGGACATCACACCAAACAGTCACATTATAAACTGACTTCTCATTTGTTGCAGGACACTATTATAAGGATTTATCGTGTATAACCAATTGAGAACAAGAGATTACTACAAGAACAGTTCATTTTTTTCAGCTGCATTTTATTTGTAATAAATACCTTTCATTGGCAGATGTTATCCCACAAATGAATGACTGTTCTGAAGTAACAGAGTGGACATGGATTGATGGGAGAAATTGATCTGCATTTGTTAATGTACTTTTGCTGCAGCAAGCACATTAAGTAATTGAAGTGCTAAAACAGATCTTCCCATCCAGACACTCTGTATAGTCAACTCCATTAAAGCAAGGACAAAGGCCAGTTGTTTTTTTCACTGCATCTCAAGCACACCTTGTCTGCAGTACAGACTCTATATAGTTTGATTGCATCCACAGAATTAAACTATCCAGTTACACAAGCAGTTATTACCACAAGGCAGCTCTAAAGGATGAAGCATCAAAAAGAGTAATGATTTTGGGTTCCTCACCAAAGCCATCTTAAAGACATCTGATACGGAGATAGCATACAATTTTCCCTTCTGAAAATTAGACTTTGGGATGTTTTAAGCAGAATAAAAAGTATCTGGAAAACAGAAGCCAGATACAGTCTGGGACAAACTTCTCCCGTGGCCAATAATGTCTTCTATTACCTCATCATCAAAGCACTTGTGATTGTATTCTCCTACTGCTGGGAGCAAACTTCTGAAAAATTATTACTATTTTCATGTTTGCAGATAAAAGCTGAAGAGCTGAAAGGCTATTCAGACCCTTCTCAAGAAATCTCCCAAACTCATAACTCACTCCAACAAATAATAAAAGTCATAGATCACTTGGGTTTGGAATAGTTACATTAATATTACAAGACTGTGGAAAAGTGTGTGGATAGTACCACCAAGAGAAAAGATTACTTCAAACATAGGGCAAAGAAATAGAGCTAAAGTCTCATCCCCTAGCCACCATCCAGTGCTTTCTCTCTTAAAAAGATGAGTGTGGGAAACTAGATCACTGACACAATAGTGAGAGAAATTACCAACTTTTTGCTCAACCCTAGTTTGCATGGTGATGTGAAATTTTACATATTCAGTTTCCAGCAGTCATTAAGAAAGTATTGAAGCCAGCCATATGCAATATCAGAGAGAAAATTCTGGATGGCATAGTTATTTAAAACAAATACACTCTGGAGAGGCCAGAAATGTTACAATTATTTGAGAGCTTATGAGAATTCCAAATGTCATCTTGTTACTCTTCACAGAATCACAGAATGGCTTTGATTGGACGGGACTTCAGAGATCATCAGATTCCAACCTCCCTGCCACATGCAGAGTTGCCAACCACTAATTCAAGTACAAGATCAGATTGCCCAGGGTCTCATCCAACTTGGCTTTGAACAGCTCCAGGGACAGGGTATCTACAGCCTCTCTGGGCAGCCTGTTCCAGCATCTAACCACTCTCTCAGTGAAAAACTTCCCCTTGCCATCTAGTCTAAATCTTCCCTTCTTCCATTTAAAACCATTCCCCCTTGTCCTATCACTATGTGTGAAAAGATTATTTCCCTCAGGTTTACAATTTCTGTTTAAATATTGGACAGCCATAATGAGGTCTCCTTACATCATTCTCTTCTCCAGACTGAACAAGCCCAGCTTCTTCAGCCTGTCTTCATAGGAGAGGTGCTCCAGCCCTCTGATCATCTTTGTGGCCCTCCTCTGAACCCTCTCCAGAAGCTCAACATCTTTCCTGTGTTGGGGGCCCCAGACCTCAATGCAATACTCCAGATAGGGCCTCACAAGGGCAGAGTAGAGAGGGACAATCACCTCCCTTGTCCTGCTGGCCACCCCTCCTCTGACAAAGCCTAGGATACTGTTGGCCTTCTGGGCTTAAAACTCACACTGCTGGCTTATGTTAAGTTTTTCATCTACCAGAACTCCTAAGTCCTTCTCAGCAGGGCTACTCTTAAGGAGTTCTTCTCCCAGTCTGTATATATATCTGGGATTAACCCGACTCAAGAGCAAAACCTTGCACTTTGCTTTGTTGGACATTGTTAGGTTCACATCGGTGCACCTTTTGAGTTTATCAAGGTCACTTTGGATAGCATTACTTCCTTTTGCAAAACCAACTTCACCTCGACCCACATGAGCCACATTTAACAATTGTCCTTCTCCAATTTGTGTCCATGTAGCACAATCAGAACTAGCTGAGTCATTTGGTGAGGAAGTGTGTGCTCACTTTACTTTAGTCACCTTACCCACATGGGATAGCACCTGATTTTTCTTGGTCATGAACACTAGAATCATTATTAGTCATTAAAACAAATTATTTAAAAGTACACATTGCACGATGTTCAGCAAATTGGCCTCTATAGAGTCACAGTTTGAGAAAGAATAAAAAAGTATGATTTAGTGAATCAAAATGTTCACTTTCTAGCTTTCTTTCTGAAGGTATTCTGTTGGTATTGTCTCAGCTTTTTCCCATCTGTAAATTATAAACAACTAAAACTTAGGAAGACATTTTGAAGGATAAGTGAAGGTTGTAAAGTGATTTGTGATCCAAGGATAAAAGGTGATGATACTTACGCAGAGCACAGTTTGGTATAAATATTCTGTCTACCCAGGTGGAAAGTTTCGTACACACCAGGAAAATTCAGGAGTCAAGAGGTAAGGATACAGAGAGAGGAGCTGTGCTGCTCTCTCTTGAAAGACAAACATTAAAAAATATCATACAGACAGTGATAGCCAAGAGGAATGTCATGCAAACAGATGGAATCCGTTCTCTTAGGAAATAAAATGCAGGGTGGGATGTTAGATGAAAATCTTGGGGGATAATATAGTTAAGAAGATAAGAAGAAAATAAAGTGAATTTTTTGGAATTTAGATAACATTTAAAGTTAATCAGTCATCAACTTGCAAGACAGCGCATTCCATTGCCTATAATTTGAACAACTGACTATCATAAAATTTTCCTCAAAGCTTCTGGATTTTAATTGGGCAGTGTTTTGCCCATTTTAATAAATCTACTTCATAAAATAAAAATATTTTGCAAGCAGAGATCTTATATTAGAAGTACTCTGGAGTATCACAGAGTACCCTTAAGAAAGTTGATTAAGTTTTTAGTTCAACAAAGAAAAGGTGGGCTGAAGTCATATTTTGTGGCAAATTTCTACTGGAACAAATAGACATTGTACAATAAATGGCTGCTTTTCATTCTTGGGTCTTTTAGAGAGAGCTTCATTCACACACTCAGGTCTAATTGTTTTAACCAATAAGTATTTCTGCTAAAAGATATGGAGAGCTGACGACAAAAAAAAAATAATAATTCGTAGAATCAGAAGGCATTAAGTGCAGCAGTAAAAATTAGTCTTCTCCGGGACAGTGAAGGAACTAGACTTGCAAGATGGTGAGGAGCTGGACTCAAATATCAAGGCTTAAGGTGTGGAGCACTGCATACTGATGGGAAGTAGAATTTAATCTTATTTGTGAGATGCATTTCTCAGCTAAAATAACTTTTTAAATGTTAATAAAATCAACCTATTTTGAGCTACAATCTAGACATCTAGAAGAACTACTGGGAACCATGGTTCTGAGAATAGAGCACTAGAAACTAGTACCTACTACAAGGGCTGAAACAGTAATGCACAGGAATGTTGCTCAAAGTTGATGTCTTTCGATTCCAAAGGAAGTCAAGGTCACAGTCATCCTAGACTCAGGGAGTCATTCAATCTGGAAGGGACTTGGGACACCATCAGCTCAGCATCTGTTCAAAGCAGGATCAACAGTGAGTTCAGACTAGATTGCCCTAGGCCATGTCCAGTCAGGTCTTGAACTCCAAGGGCAGAAATTCTACAGACTCTCTGGACAAGTAATTCCAGTGCTTGACTATCCTCACAGGATTTTATTTTCCCTTCTAACCAGTAACTGTAGGAAGGAAGTAGGTCTAGCTATTCTCTGAACAGCATGTCCTATATTTAAAGACTAGATTTGCTACTGACGATTATGCCACACTTTCTCTAGGGATATGCACAGAGTGTAACAATGTGATAACACATTCTGAACACAGGCAATTTCATCTCCCTCAATTAGTTGCTGTTTGCTAAGTGCTTAAGTGAGGAAAAGTGCCAAAAGGACGACAATGCACTCTCACATGAAAAACTGTAGAAAAACTTCCCATTCCTTAGCATCTCATAGTTATTTTATTACTAGAGCTGTCCATTCAGTAATTTATGGAACTCTTCCTCTTGTTTAGAATAGTCGTATTGACACTGGCTATGCTGCTGTCATGTTTCTGTCTTGTTCAGTTCAGTTCTTTCCTTTCCCTTATGCAAATACGGAGACACAGATTTGAGTGATTCCTGCTGGTAGACCCTGGTCCATCTGTAGCTTTATGAATTAGGAACTGAAGTCAACATTTGAATCGTATCTCCATATAAATGTAAATCACGTTAGGTGAAGTTGAAGCTGCTTTCTGACATAATTCACACAGAAAGTCATCAAAGCAGCAATGTAAATGGCACTTGGTCTGGGGTGACATTTGCTTTCCTCAGAGAAGATAGTATCCAGTTGTAAGGGAGCAAAGGTTTTCTTTGGTCAACGAATTACAACAGCTGGTCCACTCTTTCTTTCTTTCTTTCTTTCTTTCTTTCTTTCTTTCTTTCTTTCTTTCTTTCTTTCTTTCTTTCTTTCTTTCTTTCTTTCTTTCTTTCTT